>NW_015537993.1:180839-201422 GCF_001515605.1 Sinocyclocheilus anshuiensis
TTGCTACTAAGGGTCTGTTGAGACAGTTCCTTCAGCACATACAAAGAGAAACGTGCGGTAGCTCCTGTGTGACAGGCCCAGACTAGTATGATTCTAGGCTCTTGGTCGTATTCCCTTAAAGGAATCTATTCCTGATTCCAAGCCTTGAGCTCTACCCCGGGCCCAGGAGTCTGGCCCTAACAGGTAAGTATTTTGGGGTATGTAGCCTAGGCCTTTGGCCGTAGGGAATAACGTCACTGACAGCCGTCTAACGTCCCAGGGGCGACTCCCATAGCAATATGGTAGAGTTGGTACTTAGTGCTCGCCATGGTTCTGGCATCCACTCCCCTCAGCATGGTGGCGTGGGTATACCGTTCCCCATAGCGACCCCTAGAGGACGCAGTTCGAAGTTCCCATGAAAGGGAACGTCTCAGGTTACTTATGTAACCATGGTTGCCTGAGTAGGGAACGAGACACTGCGTCCTCTAGGTTTCTCGCCATGCTGTGGACGCAAGCTTCAGACGAAGAAGTGAATGATGTATGCTCCCGCCGCCTATTTATACTATAGTCGCACCGGTAGTGACGTCATGGCTGTCGCCGGCCAACGAGTTGGTGTTTTTTCAATGTATGCTTCAGACACGGGTCACGACGAGGCGTTCCCCATAGCGACCCCTAGAGGACGCAGTGTCTCGTTCCCTACTCAGGGAACCATGGTTACATAAGTAACCTGAGACGTTTTATCTGCAGCCAGCACTAACTTAGATAGAAAATCAGCAAATTCTTTAATAAAGTCTGTATGGTGCCCTAGTGGCCTGTATACAGTAGCCAGTACAAACGTCACAGGGGATTTATCATTAACACATAATGTTATATAAAGCACCATTACTTCAAACGAATTATAAGTGAAACCAGAGCTCTGAGAAATACTGAAAATACTACTATAAAATGTAGCAACACCTCCCCTTTAACCTTTTGAACGCGGCTCATGTTTTGTTTATAACAGTAATCTTGGGGGGTAGACTCATTTAAAACAATGTAATCATCTGGTTTTAGCCAGGTTTCTGTCAAGAGCACATCTAGGTTATGATCTGAGATCATATCATTTACAAAAAGCTTTTTCGTAGAAAGTGATCTAATATGCATTAAGCCAAGCTTTATTATTTGTTTATCTGTATTATATCTTTTTGTTGTCAAGTACAAACTCTAAGACTGTGCCATATTTCTAGAGAGAAGAAATATCTCTGTTTATCTCACCACCCCTGGAGAGATAAAGACCATCTCTTTTCAACAGGTCAGGTCTGGCCCAAAAACTCGTCCAATTGTCTATGAAACCTGTTATTCTGCGGGCACTTAGACATCCAGCCATTGAGTGACGACAGTCTGCTATGTATCTTGTCACCTCGGTAACCAGGGAGGGGACCAGAGCATATTACAGTGTCTGACAACGTAGTTGCAAGTTCACACACCTCTTTAATGTTATTTTTAGTTATATCCGACTGGCGAAGTTGAACATCATTAGTGCCGACGTGAATAACAGTCTTACTGAATTTATGCTTAGCATTAGCCAGCACTTTTAAATTTGCAAAGATGTCAGAAATAAACAATACTTAAATGCAGTAATAATATAAAATTATGTTTTTAAATAGATTGTCTGGATATCACATCAACATTAAATATTTGTATTATTAAATATGAAACATTCCAGTGCTGTTATACAAAATATCAGCACTCTTAAAGCAGTCAGATTAGTGGACTGAAACTGACTGTTATATAACACAGTATTATAAGATTTCCAATCAGGCTTCAAATAGAATACTCAAAAAAGTTATTTTAGCTAGTGGCTTCATATCAGAGATGGCCGTAGGGAATAACGTCACTGACAGCCGTCTAACGTCCCAGGGGCGACTCCCATAGCAATATGGTAGAGTTGGTACTTAGTGCTCGCCATGGTTCTGGCATCCACTCCCCTCAGCATGGTGGCGTGGGTATACCGTTCCCCATAGCGACCCCTAGAGGACGCAGTTCGAAGTTCCCATGAAAGGGAACGTCTCAGGTTACTTATGTAACCATGGTTGCCTGAGTAGGGAACGAGACACTGCGTCCTCTAGGTTTCTCGCCATGCTGTGGACGCAAGCTTCAGACGAAGAAGTGAATGATGTATGCTCCCGCCGCCTATTTATACTATAGTCGCACCGGTAGTGACGTCATGGCTGTCGCCGGCCAACGAGTTGGTGTTTTTTCAATGTATGCTTCAGACACGGGTCACGACGAGGCGTTCCCCATAGCGACCCCTAGAGGACGCAGTGTCTCGTTCCCTACTCAGGGAACCATGGTTACATAAGTAACCTGAGACGTTTTATCTGCAGCCAGCACTAACTTAGATAGAAAATCAGCAAATTCTTTAATAAAGTCTGTATGGTGCCCTAGTGGCCTGTATACAGTAGCCAGTACAAACGTCACAGGGGATTTATCATTAACACATAATGTTATATAAAGCACCATTACTTCAAACGAATTATAAGTGAAACCAGAGCTCTGAGAAATACTGAAAATACTACTATAAAATGTAGCAACACCTCCCCTTTAACCTTTTGAACGCGGCTCATGTTTTGTTTATAACAGTAATCTTGGGGGGTAGACTCATTTAAAACAATGTAATCATCTGGTTTTAGCCAGGTTTCTGTCAAGAGCACATCTAGGTTATGATCTGAGATCATATCATTTACAAAAAGCTTTTTCGTAGAAAGTGATCTAATATGCATTAAGCCAAGCTTTATTATTTGTTTATCTGTATTATATCTTTTTGTTGTCAAGTACAAACTCTAAGACTGTGCCATATTTCTAGAGAGAAGAAATATCTCTGTTTATCTCACCACCCCTGGAGAGATAAAGACCATCTCTTTTCAACAGGTCAGGTCTGGCCCAAAAACTCGTCCAATTGTCTATGAAACCTGTTATTCTGCGGGCACTTAGACATCCAGCCATTGAGTGACGACAGTCTGCTATGTATCTTGTCACCTCGGTAACCAGGGAGGGGACCAGAGCATATTACAGTGTCTGACAACGTAGTTGCAAGTTCACACACCTCTTTAATGTTATTTTTAGTTATATCCGACTGGCGAAGTTGAACATCATTAGTGCCGACGTGAATAACAGTCTTACTGAATTTATGCTTAGCATTAGCCAGCACTTTTAAATTTGCAAAGATGTCAGAAATAAACAATACTTAAATGCAGTAATAATATAAAATTATGTTTTTAAATAGATTGTCTGGATATCACATCAACATTAAATATTTGTATTATTAAATATGAAACATTCCAGTGCTGTTATACAAAATATCAGCACTCTTAAAGCAGTCAGATTAGTGGACTGAAACTGACTGTTATATAACACAGTATTATAAGATTTCCAATCAGGCTTCAAATAGAATACTCAAAAAAGTTATTTTAGCTAGTGGCTTCATATCAGAGACATAAGTTTGAAATGGTTACTGCAAATACCATGGTTCAAAAAAGGTGGAAAGATATTAGATGTGGAAAATGCCTAATAGGGGGGTTGAATAATTAGTTATAAATGACATCCAACACTTAAAATAAACTTGTTTCAGAATATTGCCATTTTTACTTAACTTGAAAACATGTTTGAAACCATTGATCATCAACCCATAAAGGTATATTCCAGGTTAAAATGGTATGACTTTTTAATAAATTCACCTTCATGTTGTAACAAATATATATTTAAGGATTTTTTTGAGAAATCTTTAAACCCATAGTCTGTGACGCTCCAAAAATGACCAAAACAAAAAAACAAACAAGCTAAAAAAAAAAAAAAAAAACATCATATCATAAAAGTGGTCCATATGTTTTGTGCTATATTAGTTTTTTCTTAAGCAATGCAATAGTCATATTTAATTAGATTTAAGTATACTAAATTGTTTTCAAACTTTAAATTTTTTTTTTTTTTTTACTTTTAAAAATGTATGATTTTAAAAAAGTATTTTGGTTGTTGCAGATTTATCTTAATTTTTGTAATTTATTCATTGGAATTTTATATTTACTGTGTGTTTTTATATGGACTCCAATAAGATGAGCCAACACTTCAAAACTAATGAACCAAAAAAAAATAATAATTTCAGTGCTGGCAATTTTTTTTCTCTCTCTCTTATCCAATCAGGAATGAGTCAAAATTATTTTCTGTGGTAATCAACAGAATGCAGCATGATGACAGTGGATCTTAAGTTGTATTTAACTTGGAGTATTTCTTGTTAGGAACCTTTCTACAGATCCCTATGGTATCTCCATATGTAACTCAGTCTGGGCTGCTCAGGCTTTGATTTGGAAGGGCTGGTGTATTTGTCATTGCAGATCTCCATGGGCCAGATGCTACAAGAGTTTGGGAAGTTTCTTGGCTTATTCCTGCTCGTACTCTTCTCTTTCACCATTGGCCTGACACAACTGTATGGAAAAGACAAGGACCTCTCCAGCTCCAAAAATATAACCAAGAACTGCATGGGCATCTTCTGTCGAGAGCAGAGCAACGACACCTTTCACACGTACTTTGTATTTCATCTCATTTACACTAATCAGAGAACATAAGTCAGGGTGTTGTTTTTTTACTCTAAAACTCATGTCGTCTTTCCTAAAAGGTGCAAAAATAAAAGTTAAAGGGGTCATATCATGCATTTTTCTTTCAAAATGAGTTTTGGCATCTTAGTTTCAATAAATGCTCTTCTTGGATTAGGGAGGAAGTTTTGAGTTCTGAGTTCTTCCTCATGATATGACTCATTTCAAAAGTATTTGACAGACAAAGCAGTTTTTAGGTTTCTGTGACACAGGCCCTGTCCTAAATGGCTCACTTCATGTGCACTTGCGGTCTTGCGGACTTGCAATGGCCACACCATGTGCGTGTCCATAAAGTCAATGAGACCGTAGGGTGTCCCATTTGTCATTTTAGCTTTCAGAAGGGTGCTCGCGAGTGCCCCCTTTGCGACTGCTGCGCGTCCTGGATGCGCACTTCTGCCGAGCCCGCATCGAGGTGAGCTCCGCAGCAGACTTCTACCCGACAGTCAAAGCAGCATTTCGTCATGAAAGTGTGGACTCAGAGGAAGACCGTGATGGTTTACGGTGCGATTTGGGACAGGGCCATAAATCTTTGTTCTAAAGATGCAAGGTTCCGTGTTGACCATGAAAAAAATATGAGAGGTCTTTTTTAATAAAATCTTTTCCCTTAATCATTTATCTTCAACTTTCTCCAGGTTTATGGGGACATGTTTCGCCCTCTTCTGGTACATTTTTTCCCTGGCACATGTGACTCTGTTTGTTACAAGGATCAGCTACACAGAAGAGCTGCGGTCATTTGTTGGTGCTGTTATCGTCGGTACCTACAACATTGTTGTGGTCATTGTTCTCACTAAACTCCTGGTGGCCATGCTGCATAAGAGCTTCAGACAGATTGCTGTGAGTGACCCTTGAGATGATTTGATTCTAAAAACTATAGGTGCTTTCTCAACATGATACATGATGATACCATAATTGTGTGTTTCTGACAAGTAGAATTAATAAACTAAAGTTCTACATATTCATTTACCAGTGTTAACATCACATAAACACCATGGGTTCTCCAAACCTGATGGGGGCAGCAGAGAGGTTAATGTGGTCTAATTGGTTGTTTTGAGGAGGTCTATCCATTAGCATTCCCGTTTATCTCAACAACCTTTGATCAGCTGGCACACTGGAAGCCATCTTCGCTTATGGACACTCAATTCTGGACAAAAGCACTTGAGCCATCAAATGCCATTTGACCAGTCACTCACGACTGAGATAAATGGATATACTAATGGATAGCAATCTTCAGATATATTACTCTTTATATCAAGAAGACATGTATAAGTACATATACATGTAGTTACTTGTACATTTGGAAACATGTATCAGGCAGCTAGCAACAGGTAGCGAAGGCATCATTGTTGTACCTTGATGATTTCATTTGCTTCTAGAACCATGAAGATAAGGAGTGGAAGTTTGCCCGGGCCAAGCTGTGGCTCAGCTACTTTGATGATAAGTGCACACTGCCTCCACCTTTCAACATCCTCCCCTCACCCAAGACCGTGTGCTACCTGGTCATCAGCCTGAGCAAATGGATCTGTTCACATACGTCCACAGGCAAGGTCAAGAGACAGAATAGCCTCAAGGTATGTAAGATGTATTTGAACTTAGATCTGGGAAAATCTACCTACTGCACTGTATATCCATAGTTTGCATTTAGTGGTATATGGATAATTGATCTATTTGACAATCAAGTACAAACTCTTGCTCCTAAAGACATCCTATCATTCAGCATGGTGCCAGAGCAGGTGCATTACTAGGGGGGTTTTGTTGTCTACGAGAGCGAGAGGATGAAACTGCTCTGGAGAAATAAAGAGTGTCCATACATTTGTCTGTCCATGTGCAAAATAAAGACAGTACATTTTGCTTGTTCAGTTTCAATCTATCTTGAGCAGGAACAACACCGAGCACAGAGTTTATGACAGGGGTGTCCAATCCTGTTCCAGGAGGGACACCTTCTTGCAGAGTTTAGCTCCAATCCCAATTAAACACACCTGAATCATCTAGTCAAGATCTTCAGGATTACTAGAAACCTACAGGTAGATGTGTTGGAGCTAAACTCTGCAGGAAATTGGCCCTCTCGGAACAGGATGGGACACCCCTAGTTTGGTTTATGACAGGGGTGTCCAAACTCAGTCCTGGAGGGCCACTGTCCTGCAGAGTTTAGCTCCAACTTGCCTCAGCACACCTGCCAGGAAGTTTTTTAGTATATTTCTTGTTAGACCTTGATTAGCTGGTTCAGTTGTGTTTAATTGGGGTTGGAGCTGAACTCTGCAGGACAGTGGAACTGAACGCTCCAGGAACAGGATTGGACATCCCTGGTTTATGAGAACTGTCGCTACGCAAGATTCACTCTCAGTACTATGAACAACATAACACAGAACTGCATACACCAGGGTAGCCAATCCTGCTCCCGGAAGGCTTTAACTTCAACTGCAATTTAAAAACAACTGAACCAGGTAGTCAAGGTCTTGAGGAGTGCTCAAAACTTCCAAGCAGGTGGAGCTAAACTCTGCAGGAAGTTGGCCCTCAAGGAGCAGGACTAGTGGTTATTTTTGGGCTGTTTGCGTAGTAGCATAATCAACGAGTAGCAACATAACGTGCTATGTTACAGTTCATTTTTCAATTCTGTGGAAAAATTGGGGCCACTTTGCAATGGGTTTTCCTGAGCATTGGCCGAGAACTGCGTCCGGTACCACATTAACATTTTGGTGGGAAAAAATGTTAACTTCAGCACTGTTAGTGAAAGAGAGGTGAGCTCTAGACATATTATGACTTACAGTCAACTTGCCAGTGACCCTCTAACTCTTTGCTTACAGGAATGGAGGAACCTAAAGCAGAAAAGAGATGAGAACTACCAGAAGATTATGTGCTGTCTTGTTCACCGTTACCTGACCTCCACAAGGCAGAAGATGGAGAGCACGGACCAGGCCACGGTAGAGAACCTCAATGATCTGCGGCAAGACCTCTCCAAGTTCCGCAATGAAATGAGGGACATTTTGGGCTTCCGCACTTCTAAATATGCCATGTTTTACCCCAGAAGCTAAGCCATGTGCATTTAGTAAAAGTGACCCAGCATGCTCAGCAACGCTCTTCTTTTTCTTTGGAAGACGAATAAGTCCTGGGACTCTACTGGAATAGTAATTATTAAGCTCTGTTTATTCTACACCAAAGCCTGCAGAACCATAACTTATGTAATATTCTTGCATCCTACTTGCTTTCTAAAAGTGTCATCCTTTTCAAATAAATAACATTTATGATTAAAAGTTCTTCGTAACGTGCAGTATTTGAATATGTATTTTAAGACTAATTCGCATTTAATGTATTGTAAAGCAACAGTCTTCAACCCTGCTCCTGAAGACCAACTGTCCTGCAACGTTTTTTACTAATCTGTTTGTAATTTTGATCATGTCAAGTGATCATGAAGACGTCGATCGACTGGTTTAGGTGTGTTTGATTAGGATTGGACCTAAACTCTGCAGGACAGACCCACTGAAACCAGGAGCAGGGTTGAAGAATATCTCATAGGATTTGTTGTGGTTTTTTGATGCTGAAAAGAAACACTTCAAACTTAAACCTGAAAATGTTTGTAGAATATGGACCTTTTAAGAGTTTACTAAGGAGTTAAATGTTAATAGTACCCTTCATAGTCAAGCACTCTGAGCCCTAGGCAATTTTAGAAACAGATGTCCTGACATGATCATGTGAACTACCTGAATATTTTGAACTCCAAAAACTTCCTTTAAATCTTCACTGAAATCAGCTGAAATTTGATTCTGGAAAAAAAAATGCAATACATTTACACAAATACAAATACCAAATAAAACATGAAGACTTAACTGATAATGAACTTTTATTTTTCTTTCATAAAACAAATAATTTATAACTTAACACTCACCACTAGTAATCCATTTCTATGAAAATATTTTATAGACAAAATGTAACATATCTAGCATGATTTCAAAGGTGTGCTACTAGTTTATTGCCTTTTAGACATCAGCAACAAAGCTTCTCTAACTTTTCTAATTGATCATAAATCTAGAAATATCTTGTAAACTGTGCCAAAACACTATCATCTTGATCTTTACATTCTAGCTTTCTTCGCCTGTCATGTCTTACTACCTTTGCTCTTGCTGCCATTTTGATGCTCATCACAACATTCAGAAGAGAAGTAGGAACCAAGAGAGCCCAACCAGGCATGTGCCATGTGCTTCAACAGTCCTCGGCCTCCTCTAGAGAGGGCGATGAAGGAAGTTGGGACATGCAGGGCAAATATGAAGACATCGCACATCCATGTGTGGATTTTGAGACCAAAGATTGTCTGTAAGAACTCAGCAGCGTTTGTTCTTCAGCATGTTGAAGACCCTCTGGTTCTTGGCCTTGAAAGCCATTATGAAATGATGGGGGGCGATCATTCCACGTCCCTCTTCATCTGCCTGGCCCATGAAGATGTAGTTCAAACCTAGTGACACCACACAGAAAAAAACCTGAATGCAGTGACGGAACGGCAGAGACATTCAGGAAGGGCTTTGAATCAGCTTTTCTCTGGGGCCTCAGTCGCACTATGCACTCCATATGTTTATATACCATATAAACATATGACAGTGAGATTTTGTCATAAAAACACACTTTGACAGTGGGTCTGGCTGTTTACTTCACTGTTACCAAGCAAAATTGAATGAGCTGCTTAATGCACCACTAACCTAATGGAACAAATTTAATGGAACTGTTGACCCAAAAATGAACATTTTGCCATTATTTACTCACTCTCATGCTGTTCCAAACTTACATGCTATTATTTTTACTTGGAACAAAAAGTGAAAATTTTCTATAATTGATGGAGCACAACTAATTACCAAAATGCATTGTGTTTCTTATTGTGTACAACTTTTTACTCTTTCCCTGGCAGTTTTTTTTTTTTTTTTGCATTTTTGAACAAAAAAAGCAGAGAAAATTGCGTTTTTGTCAAATACTACGTCCGGATAAGATTCAGAACAATAATCAGAACATTAGTAGATAGTTTCCACGTACACCACTTCCTGGGTTGATATTTAGATTTTATTTAGTATTTAGTTTTGTTTAATGCTTGATGATCACGTTATTTTACATATGCATCTGCTTACATATGCTATAAATTGTTTCTTCTTCTTCACCTGTGTTTTGATCCAGAGATTTTGTACCCTTTCAGATCATGTGTAATAGCGCCCCCTACCGTATAAAATAAAAACATGGGAAGCATGGAAATTCCATCAATTGCGGGGAAATAGTTAAATTAACGCCATACTACTGAATGCACCGTTAAGAGCAACTACCTGCTTGAATTGGGAAGAGTTTGTATGTTTTTTCATAACCAAAATACAGCAAGGCAACCTTTTGTTTAGCAAACATTTGTAGAACGTTTGTTTTACCCTGTTTCTAATCTTACACTCAAACATAGATCACAGTTGAGTTAATAGAAAGCCTGTTGGAAGCTATTTCAGTCTGTGGTAACTGACATCATGCTACAGATGCTGTTCTCAGAAACGAAGTGAAAAATAACCTGAAATATTTCCTTATTTTTACACACTGACAAACAAACAAGCATTACTAACAGGAACACAATTACGTATTCAGTATGAGAGGTTACAATGATGCGCTTCAGTAGCTCTCTGAGGCAGATGAAACTGTCCAGCATGTTAGTGTTATCATTTACTAAAGCTGAGGAAGGCACTTACCCCGTCTGATGTAGGGGCACTTCTTGCAAAGGACGACAATCTTTGTGCTCATGGTTTTGCCAGCCTGCTGGATAGCAAGGTTACCTTCCTTGTAGACATTAATTATGGAGATGGTGGCGTACATGCTACCTCCCCGCGTTACAGCGGTGATGACCGTTCCAGTGATCACTAATGGGTCAGAAAAAAAAAAAACAGCTTTAGAGACTAATTTCAATCACTTTAATTACTCAGATCGATATCAAAATTTGGGCTTTAACAACATTTTTGTCTTTATTAGGGAGCTTTTCTTAATTTCAGTAAATTTTTACTTCAAATAAACTAAAATATGGAAGCCTGTTTCCGCCAGTGAATAAAAAAATATAACAAGGTAATTGTAACTTTTTATCTCACAACTTTTTTTCTCACAATTCTATTTTTTTTTTCTCAGAATTGCATGGTATAAATTCGCAATTCTGACTTTTTTTCTCTGAATTGCGAGATTTAAACATGCAATTGCGAGTTATAAAGTCAGAATCTCGTGATATAAATGCGCGATTCTGACTTTTTTGCGAATTACACCTTGCAATGCTGACTTTTTTTCTCAGAACTGTGTGATATAAACTTGGAATTGAGAGTTATAAAGCCAGAAATGCAAGATATAATATTGCTATCGCAAATTGCTAGTTTATATCCCACAATTCGGACTTTTTTCTCGTAATTTTGACTTTTTTCTCACCATTGCGAGTTTAAATCTCGGAATTCTGACTTTACTTCTCAGAATTGTGAGTTTCTATCATGCAATTCTGACTTTATAACTCACAATTGCAAGTTTATAAAAAAGTCAGAAATTGTGAGAGAAAAAGTCAGAATTGTGAGAAAAAAAGTCAGAATTGTGAGATAAAAAGTCGTAATTACCTTGTTTTATTTTTTATTCAGTGGTGGAAATGGACTTCCATACTAAACTCCTTCTGATAGACCAAGAAGTAGAAGCAGCAGAATCAAACTAAATGATTGGGAAATTTGGTAAATGTTGGGAAATGAAATAAATACATGAAATGGTAAATTTGGGAAATGTTAAATATGGCTTATGTGGACTATTTGAACATGTGTTTTCAATCTGACATCCTAAACTTGCGTTTATTCATTTGTTGGCACATAAAGTGTGTGATTATACAAATTTGACAGGATGTGCTTGTAACTTTCCACCTTCGTTCACATTCAGATCTTGTTTCTCAATGTGACTCTGCTCTCCGCTGACCACATGTTTTCCCTGTATGCAAATCCAAGTAAACAGCAGAAATCAGAATGAAATATCTGCTCGCTGCTGGACATGAAAATTGCAGACCTGTTCCAGGGGCAGCGACTGCAGCCAAAGAGCTTGAGTGAATCAACACTCCCATTTACCAACCGTTTACCCACAGTCCACTGCAGTCTATTTACACTAGAGCACTAGTGTATCCCACACACAAATCCACTGTGCTGATGGCAAAAAATGCTCAAGGAATCTTTTGAAACCCAGTGACACAAACCAGCAGGCCAAAGATAGCATGCTAAAAAAAAAAAAGAGCCATAAAAACACGCACTTAGATTATAGACAAAATGTGAACAATCTGTGCTTGTTTCCACTTACTCTGTTGCCCCCCACCAACAAGGTCCCACCTCACTTTGCACTTGTGTGTGTGTGTGTGTGTGTGTGTGTGTGTGTGTGTGTGTGTGTGTGTGTCTGTGTGTCTTCATGTGTCAGCAAAAAATAAGCAGAGTGCTTCTCTTACCAAAGTTGCTGGAACAGTAGTGGCTCTCAGGGGTTCCCTTCCGTTTGCATTTCTGTTGACACAGCGCAGCAGAATACTTCAAAGCTGGAGAGGAGAGCAGAGATAGCCAAAAAAAAACTTCAAAAAGTTGTTTTACTGTAGCATACTGACTCTGAGCCAGCACAGCAGAGCTTGTCTTTTAGTAAGTGCGTGTAAAAAATGAGAAAGTCTGGATTAGGTGCAAACTTCAGAAATTGGATAAAGCTGATATCAAAGAAGAAATGGATGTACAATTGCCTGGAATTGCTCTATATCATTAACATATTTATTTATTAAAATAAATCATTTAAATAATTAAATGGACCAAATAATACGGACCAAATAATTCTCACCTAATAATAATACCAGTATATTCCTAATTCTTCTCTGCTTAGGTTGACATGCATGGGCAAGAAACCTACTCATTAAATCATTTGTCTAATTAAATCCATTCATACTGTAGCGGTGTTGTACTTCCAGCTCCATTTAACACTATTTAGAAATCATTTTAGATTTTGTCCAGGTGGTCATTTCTGGAAATATATATTCAGCTTACAAAAGTTTGGGGTCGGTAAGATTTTTAAATGTTTCTGAAAGAAGTCTCTTTTGCTCACCAAGGCTGCATTTATATTATCAAAAATACAGTCAAATTGTAATACTGTGAAATATTTTTGTTTTAAAAAGCAGTTTTCTATTTCAATATATTTCAAATTGTAATTTATTCTTATTTTCAGCATCATTATTCCAGCCTTTTAAGTCATTTAAATAGGGTGATTTGACAATAGAACATTTCACAGGGCCTAATTATGGTAAACATAAATAAATAAATAGTTAAAGTTATGTAATATTAACTTTTATGAAATTAATTGATTAGACATGCTTTTTCATTATTAAACTTTAAATAAACCATTAAAATTAAACAACAGAATTTAGGGAAAAAGATTCAGATTTGGGGGAAAATATTAAATTTGATAAAACATTTAATTTATAAAAATGTCATGTTTGTTAAGCTTTTAAAACATTGTTAAATTATATTGTAAGTTTCATTATTTCAATTCACCAGACGAGCTTTTTAATTGCTAAAACTTAATTTAACCATTAAAACAGAATTTATAACAATTCAAACGGAAGAAAAGGAATCCAGAAAAAAACAGAATATGGGAAAAAATAAAAGAGAATTTGAAGGAAAATATATAAATAAAACAGATTTCCCAGGACATTGAACATGGTAGCGTTTAAATTCAAGTTGGGGATGTTGAAGTTGGCGTTTTCAATAGGCAAGGCAACCCCTGTAATGTAGGCTAACATTAAACTCACCAACTACAGTGTGATTAGGGAGAATTGCCCTCAGCAGCAGGTTTTGTGGGTGTTCTTACGTATAGGTCTGGCGGTGGTGGTGGGTGGTGCTGTCATGGTTGGTGGAACGGTTGTGGAGGGAAACTTCTTGGGTCTAAATTTGTAATGACCAATAAAGCCATCTGCTGTTAAACTGAGATCTGAGAGGAACTGAATGAAGAGCTGGTTCCCCTCTGAGAACACGGGTCTAAAGCAAAGAGATACACAGAATGTAAATAAAGTAGTACTGCTAACAGCTACATGCTTATATATTGAATATAGAGCAAAGGGCTGAATTAATATGATGGATATAACATATATGATACATACGCTGGTGGGCTGTCACCACAGTATTTCCCAATTCTTTTAGCATCATTGATTTCTCCACCATTAAAAATTGCTACGTAATCGTAACGGCAGTAGTTGTCCCTCTCCACATCAAACTTCTCAAATTTCACCTCTATAATCTGTAAAAAAAAAAAAAAGAACAAGTATTTTAGCTATATGCAAATCACAACGAAGCAATAACTGCAATAATGATCACATCACTTTAAAATCAACGGTACTTGCAAAGCTGGGACTAGGGACTAGTCTAGTACTCCAGGTGAAAATCGTAAGTCTACAAGCTTTGAAAAATAATTGCTCAGGACATTTTGAGGTATATCATTCCTTTATGTAGACAAGTTAATAATAATAATCCACTAAAAACAACTGAAATTGTAATATGATTCCACCTGGTTCTTCGGTGCTACTATATGCCAAGAACACGTGACTCCAGCAGGATAGTCTTTCTCTGGCCAGTTGGGGGTCTTGAAGGTTCCTGATGGCTTCATTAATCTCCCACCACAGTACTGATCTCCTGTAAACATCCAGCCAGACAGGAGTTTACGAAAGGTTTCCAATTTTAAATTCCACAAGAGGAACACTAAACATAGACCGAGCATCCAGCATGAGGTTGTTCAGCCCTAATTAAAAGAAATGCATGAGATAATTGCACAGCATCATATTCAGCAGGCTTTAAAACGTATTCCCCTACAGTCTTGTCATTACGAGAGAGTTTAAAGACTTGTTGGTCCCAGCGTGGAGCTTTTAAATGTGCAGTAGGAAGGAAGATCATGTACCGTTCCAGCCTTATTCCTTCCAGACCCTTTTCCCCAGCTGATGCTTCTAGAACTGAATGTGGGATTCAAAAGCACTGTGCATTGATTTTGGTGCCTAAGACTATTTTTACACCAGAACATATGACAAAAGCATACTATAAAACTATCTGTGTGCGATTTGAAACAGGCCTTTTTGGATCTCTATGCTATACTAATAAGATTGAATGCCACTAGACCAGTCAAGAATGTCTCAAGTCATATAACCATAAGAAAGAAATAATATTTTGCATGTAAAAGTTAAACATTTTTTAGATCCGGAAATACTTTGTTCTATACAAGCTTCTTGTGCTAATTCAATTATAAAGTAAGCCGTTTCAGGTTTACTTCCAGGTTTAGCATCTAAACCAGCCTGAAACAGCAACACTGGGTCAGCCAATGGTGTGAGTTTGGGGCGGGACCATCTGTTTTTCCAACCATTGACAGCCCGGGGGAGTGTTTAGGAAAGCATATTAATACATTTCCCCCCCCCCCCAAAAACAAATCTTCTTTTCCAACAAAAAGTCATGATTTTTCCAATACTGTACGTACATTTTAATACAAATTTAATAGAGTACAAATCGCATATTACAGTAATGAGATCTACAAGAGTCTAACAACAATTAATGAATATAATGAATTTAATAAGTAAAAAAAAAATAAGATAAAAGAAACTCTCAAAAGTTAAATAAACAGACACATTATGGGGGAGATATTCTTAAAGGTGTCATTCACCAATGGCAAGATGGGCTTTTAATAAAACTTGGCTGTCTATGCAGTAGAAATGCTAAATTGTTTTGAAATTGGTACAACATTGCTAGAGAAAAGGGGCTGCGGCATTTTCTTTTGCCACAAACTTCAACACCCATAATGCACTTTTGAATTTGGCTCCGCCCTTCTATCAATCCAACTGTCCATAAGCGGCGGGAATGCAAAAAATGTGGACCTTCAATCTGTAGTTTTAACAAAAGCCCTGGGGCTGTCAAAAGTCCACCTGAAGACGCAAATTACTTATTTTTGTTGACAAATAAACAGGGATATCTGGATGCAGGGAACATTTACACATACTACCAAGTAGGGACATTGTAACATTGCATTGGTTGAAAATCGGCGAACTATCCTTTAATTGTCATGAAATTAATGTGAGAATTGTCCAAAAATAACTGGTAACCAAACTAGTAAGCACTGATTCAGCTTTTCCACAAAACTAAAACCTGATAACATCTGTGATCATGATTTGATGACTGCAAGCTTCCATTGTTACCAACACACAACAGCTGTCCATTACCTCCTGATGGACAAAAAACAGAGACACAATCGAAATCATTAAAATTCCAGCTGTCCTGCTCTGGCCAAGTAGATGTCTCGTCGCTTATACAGTTGCTCAGTGATCAGGATGGCCTCTGGGGGGTCTGACCAATCACTGAATCAATGACTCTCTGTGAGAAATTCCACATCATGCCATGAAATGCACAGTAATGTTCTCCAGTGTTTAGCTCCTCCAGAGTGGTCTAAATCAACTGTCAGACCCTGGAGAGAAAACCCCTTTATGTTTCACTAGTGAAATTAAAACCAGATTCTTCCTTTTTGTGTGAATTGACAAGATCGTTTAGTGATTTACTAAACTGTTTATCTTAAAGATCCATTTCTCTTCTCCAGCATTATCTTGACCTCTGACTTCTTTAGGAGCTTGTCAGATAGTTCTTAAATGCTCATTAAAGTTGACCTTTGCCCTCTTAAAAACAATCCATGCCTAAAAACATCGGAATTTATGGACGGAAACATGGATCATTTTGGATGCAAGTAAGGGAAAGGCTGTATGATGGTAAACTCGTTATCCATTGAATTTTCAGCAACATTTATGAACAAACAAAGTGTTGAACTACATCTTAAAGGGGTCATATGATGCTTTTTTAAAGATCATTATTTTGTGTATTTGGTGTAACAGAATATGTTGACATGCTTTAATGTTCAAAAAACATGGCTGCTTCAACACTAACTGCGGTTACTGAAACCACGCCTTCTTTCTTTGCGTGCACATTTGGGCAGCATTATGCAAATATTCCCACATAGTGACCTAGATATGTGGGGGCGTGTTAGAACGAGCCGTTTTAGGGGGGCGTGGCAGAGTCTTAACTTTGATAAAGAATATCTCTTTGGTTTTGAGACTTTAGTCTTTGCAACTTCAGGGATCTTATCTATGCACAATCAGCTTGTAACACTCCAAAGAGAAAGAAAACTTGAAATCGCATCATATGACCCCTTTAAAACATCTGCTAAACTCATTTGGCTCTGCAGAGTTGAACAGAGCAAGTCAGTCTTATTAGCTGCCAATTTTATGGTCCATTTTTATGATGATCTTACCTCGTTCATTTGGGTTGGCAGCAGAGTACACGGCCAAGAAGCCGCTGCCAGCAGTATTGGCATCCGATACCATCTGTATGAGCATCTTGTTATTTGTAGAAACAAGGGCTCCTGGCCTGAACGTCCCACAGAAGCGGCCGAGACGCTGTCCATTGGCATAGCCACTATAAACATCCACATAATCATACCGGCACAGGTTGTCACTTTCTAAGTCGAGAAAACAAAATGAGAGGACGACCACTTTGCCCTCTGGAACCTGCAAGAAGCAGACGTCATATTGAGAGCCAACTAGATCAGAATTCACTTCTGCTCACAAACCTCTGGCAGACTTTATAGTCATCCATTTATATTGTTCTGACATTTCTGTTTTGATTACATCATTCCCAGACAGGAGACAGGAAACGAAGAAATGTGACTAATAGAAGATATGTCACGGTGTGACCACCTAGATGACATTACACAATTTTTAATTGGAGTAGACTGCATATTTTTACATTTTGGGGTTATTATGTTGAACTATGTTTTTAAAAATGACATAGCAGAGTTTGATGTCCTATTATGACCTTTGCGATGTCTGTAGAAATGTCATGTCTAGTGTTACTGCAGCACAAATCATGACTTTTTTTTTTCAAATGCCTTGTTTTTTTTGTTTTTTTTTTAAATGACTATGTTTATAATGTTGTGATTCATATCAGAGCTGGCTGGTTTGGTTCATGGCTAAGAAAAGAGAAAATTAATGGAAAACATACTTCCTTTTTCCAATACAAAGTAGTATATATTTTGCAGCAGCAACATGGAAAACATTATGCGACATAATTAAGATTCTTAAAATAAAGTGGAAAAACCCTCTTAGTCAGACAAGTCAAAAACTGAGGTTCTAATATGCGATGATAGCAATGCAATAAAATGCTAGAATGAGTCAGGAGTTGCCACAAGGATGTAATGACCAGCAGCCAAATCAAACACAGAACAAAAGCACACACATACTGAGTCTTGCCATGACTTTCTATTGCATCATCATTGCAGTACATGCAAATCAGGCAGTTTTTAAATTCCTAATACATTTTGCTTTACCCATTTCAACACTTAACATACAGACACATTCAAACTTTGACAACTGATAAATTCAGCCTGTGTTATCTGTTAAAATTTCATTGACAAATTTTCGCAGCATGTACTGTATTCAGTGAAGAAGATCTGTAGATAAAGCATGTTATTTATGAATGCAGGTGTGTATGGATACATTCCTGGACATATATCACTTTAAGAAAATAAGGTACAAAAGCTGTCATTGAGGCAGTACCTTTTCAAAAGGTAAAACTTTGTACCTTATTTACCCCTAAAGGGCGCATATTGGTACCTTAAAGGTACATACTAGTACCTAAAATATATATTAGTAATGAAATCACACATATTAGAACCTTTTGAAAAGGTACCACCCCAGTGACAGCTTTTGTACCTTTTTTTCTGAAAGTGTACTGCTGATGGATTCAGGGTTGCCAGGTCTACGAAACAAAACCATCCCAATTGCTAATCAAAACTAGCCCAATCACGTTTTTCTATGGTTTCCCCCTCACACTATCGATCTAACCAGTGGACAGTGCTGGGTAGATTACTTACAAATTGTAGTCCGTTACTGATTCCAAATTGCATGACAATTGTAGTTAGTAACATAATCCATTACATTACACATTTTAGCTAATGTAATCAGACTATTTTTTCGATTACTTTTAGATTACTTTTGACCTAACCCGTTTATCACATTGATTTAAATAGTACAATCTGGTACCATTCTGATATGAAAATACAAAGAGTAAGAAAATGTATTCCATTCATTGTAATTAGCAACATAAAGTGCATTAAACATGACATGGTTTACCAAACTCGGGTTTGTGACTTTAATGAAAAGCTAATAATTAATTAAGTCATACAAATGAAAAAAAAGAAAGAAAATCATTTTAAAATAACATTGATTAAAAATACTAATATATATAATTAATATTTATAATATAATAAATATATATAATATTTTTTTTATATTACATGAACAAGCAAATGTGATACTTAATTATTAATACATTTATTTTAAAATCTCAGGGGTACTTATTAGGTGAAAAAGGTTAAGTAAATGTAAATGTAATAAGGAATAATGTGAATTTGTGCATTTTAAGACAAAATTCAAAAGCCTTGAACAAGCCTTCCGAAGACATATAATACATGGTTCAATAACCTACTGAGTGATAATTCAAATAAAAATTAATGTGTTCATCAGTAGTTGTTGCAATGTTGAAAGACTTCTTAAACCTGAAATGATTTTTGCAAATCCAGTGGTCAAATGCTGTGTAGCCACTTACCGGCCTTTGTGTGAATGTCCACAAAACTGGAAGACTTTCTTAGCGTATATAAGTGGTAGGCTATTTAAGAATCCTTTATCTATTTTAGAACATTAAAAAAAATGAAAAAGATAAATTATTTATTGCTGTTGTGTGAATAATATGTATTAATCAATAAAAAAGTAACTGTAGTCTTGTTATGAGTATTTTAAAATGTAATGTAATTACAAGTATTTAATTTTTGGAATCTGATTATGTAATCCAGATTACATCAACAGTAATCAGTTACTACCCAGCTCTGCCCGTGGACTATGGGATTACATCTCTGCCACAATTCTGCGCACGAAAGATCATATTTTGAGCATGCAAAAGTGCGTTTTGCGCAAGCGCGAACTGAGTTTTGCGGAGAAAATGTTTGTCTCGCAAAGAAGAAAGTATTTAAAGCACACGAAAATCAATTTTGCAAAGTTTTTGGATTTGTGCAGACCTTCTCTTTTGCGCGTGCAACGTTTCACTAGCTTGCTCCCTTGATGCCCGCCCTCAGTGCTCTCTAACGGCTCGCTTGCTCAACACAACCCAGCGTTACAATATGTCATAATTCCAGCCAATCAGAGACGAGGCTGCTAATTTTTGATTGGCTGCCTTGACAACCAATCACAAAATCCCTTGCATTACCTCGACAGCAGAAGAGGAAAAATACAGTGCATGCATAATTATTATGCAAGTTGATATTCTGATCATATTTTTTTCCAAGCACATTTGACCAATTCCAAACGACATCAATCTTAATAACTACCATTAATCTTGTATTTAATCATTTATAATTGATATATAATTATTCATGAAGGCTGGAAGTGAAAAATGTCTTATATTCAGGTGTGCATAATTATTAAGCAGATTTTATTTTACTGATAAAATTAGCCAAAAAAGAGATTTAACTCAGACTGAAAGTCAAAAATTATTAAAAGCCCATGAGACATATTCAAAACTAATACAATACTAGAAATTGCAAAGTGAATGCATAACCATTGGACAGCAAAATGCTCAGTGGGTCAGCAGGGTCAGTCAAAAACATGTGGAGAAGAAAAGATGCATGTTAACTGCAAAAGAATTAGGAATTAAGATGAAGAATTAGGTGTGAAATCACCAGGAACCATTTAGTCTCCAGCGCCACCATTTTCCAGAACTGCAACCTACCTGGAGTCTCCAGAAGTACAAGGTGTCAGGTTCTCAGAGACTTAGGTTAAGTATAGAATCCTAAAAAATGACCCCATACTTGATAAGAATTACATACTGAAGTGTAGCAAAATACTTGAAGACTGATTTATATATATATATATATATAT
>NW_015537993.1:201508-201665 GCF_001515605.1 Sinocyclocheilus anshuiensis
TGCACCGGTATCGGGCCCGATACTGAGCTCCTGTACTCATACTCGTACCACACAGCATGTGTTAAGTGCCATCAGACAATGAGACAACAGAACAACAGACAGCAGAATGGAGTTATTAGAGATTAAGGATGTCTACGAAGTATATGTATGCAATGAA
>NW_015537993.1:202364-203894 GCF_001515605.1 Sinocyclocheilus anshuiensis
TTGCATAATAATTATGCATGCACTGTATTTTCCCTCTTCCGCTGTCATCAGCAATGCAAGGAATGTTGTGATTGGTTGTCAAGGCAGCCAATCAGAATTTAGCAGCCTCGTCTCTGATTGGCTGGAATTATGGCATATTGTAACGCTGGGTTGTGTTGAGCAAGTGAGCCGTTGGCATTTAGAGAGCACTGAGGGTGGGCATCAAGGGAGCAAGCTAGTGAAACGTTGCATGCGCAAAAGGTCTGCACACATCCAAAAACTTGATTTTAGTGCACTCAAAATACTTTTTTTTTTTTTGCGAAACGAACATTTTCTCCACAAAACTCAGATCGCGCGCGTGCAAAATGCACTTTTGTGCGCTCAAAATATGACCTTTCGTGCGCATAATTGTGGCAGAGATCTAACCCTATAGTGGACTAAATAACAACCCACAGAAACAGTGTACCAAAATGGGTGGATTGTGGATTAAAAACAAATAAATATCCACAAATGTTAGACTTAATAGTTTCTATTCAACTTGAAACAATCTGGTACCTGGTATGACATGCTCATGTGTTTTTGCTTGTATTCATTGCCATTACTTTGCCATAGTTTCCCCACTTAAAATCGAACCTACAGCGATCATGTCACTACATTTGCACGATTATTGGTTAGTTCTGACATCTGATTGGTGTTTTCTTTCTTGAATCTATTTAATTTTACATGACAACAACCTATCCTGTTTTATTCTTGCTGCAGTATTTAATTTTCACAGAAACAGACCCTAAAACTAAATTACAACTTTAACACTACTCTTTACCAGGCACTGATTTTCTTTCAGAAAATGTAAATATGGTTTTATCTATTAGAGCCAAAACCTCATTTACAGTCGGCATTTATTCTACCTGAATACATGATAAATCAGTTTGAGTCTCTTCATACTTACTGTAATTCTCCACACACATTTAGTATTCGGTGGATAGACGCCCGGATAACCCTGACTACCAATAACACCCGACTCTCCTGTGATATTCCCACCACAGGTGAAGGTCTGTCTAGACAAGAGAAAGAAAAAAATAAACACCTGCATGCATCGATGCAGCATTCATTTCTGCAACAGAGCTTCAAATTCTTCAAATCAGGAATTATGAGATTCAGTGCGCCGCTCGCTGTGTCATCAATCATACATGAGCTTTCATTGGCTGAAAGAAACAGCTGAAGAAACTTACCTGTTTTGAGTCTGAGCTCGCACATGCAGCATGAGCAGCAGAGCCCAGGCGATCAGGACACCGCTGATCTTCCACATTGTAAGAACTGACAGTGGATCGGATCAGACAGTGTGCGTGTCTGCGTCCAGCTGCAGTAATGATATTATTGGGCTCCGTCTGTCCTGAAGTTGCTCGGGGGAGTTTCAGGGGCAGATGAATATAGCATTTGTTCTGCTCTGTAGGAGGGAGCAACACGACAGCTGCCTTTTTCCAAACCTGTGATCAGACATGCAGAGACACAGAGAGAGAGAGAGAGAGAGAGAGAGAGAGAGAGAGAGAGAGA
>NW_015537993.1:204547-205785 GCF_001515605.1 Sinocyclocheilus anshuiensis
ACCCCTACTAAGGATAAAACAACTAATTAAAAAAATAATAACCATAAATAAAGTTAAAAAAATCAAGTACATATGGGTAACGCAATAGTAACATTTTCCCTGCAATTATTTTTTTATTATTTTATTTTAATTAAAATTTATTTCACACTTTACAACATATGTCCACTAATTTCATTGTACAACAGAAATGATTGGCATTAACTATAACAGCGCCACCTTTAATTGCTCCATTAAAGCGCTGGCTTTAATGGTGAAATTACATAATTTATTATTTACATTTACGTTTGTCTATTCAAATCTTTCAATATATCACTAGTTAGTTTTTATAATAACTGCTAATATAAAATTATCAATCTTTGATAACTTTTGAGCAGACTGCTCATAAATGCATTGGCTCTTTTTTTTTTTTTTTTGCTCGCCTGGGTAATTTTCCGCAATTGATTCAACTCAAAAAGCTTTTTGTACAGACTTCATTCAAACTTTACAGATTATTTAGGTGTGCAATATAATATGTGTGTTGCAAGGTTTATAACTTAAAGGGGTCATAGGATGCCCATTTTCCACAAGTTGATATGATTCTTTGGGGTCTTAATGAAAAGTCTGTAACATAGTTTGGTTAAAATTTCTCAATGGTAGTGTAAAAAACACCCTTTTTACCCGTAAAAAAACACCTTTTTACCCTGTCAAAAACAGCTCTTTTCAGATCAAGCCGTTTTTGTAGCATTTTCCTTTAAATATTAAAGAGCTATGCTTACCCCGCCCCTCTCTTCCGAGCTGCTCTCAGAGAGACTGTTTACTTTAGCCGCATTCATCATGAAACTTGCTAATTAGCACATTATTAGGAAAGGCGATTTGCAAAGATTCATTACAAAACATTATACTCACTTCTTCTGTAGATGAGGCTGGATCATGAATGATTCGCGCGAACATAGACGCATTTATGTAGATCAGGGGCGCATTCCCTTCAGAAACAATGTAATCCACCGCGAGCTCAGCGGCTCAGATGTCAGGAGTAAATGACGACTGCTGTTCATTATTACATCCAACAACAGAACACCTCAATCACATAGGAAGGAGTCATTCTTGCCTACATCTGCTCCAGCGGTGAAACAATGGCGGACTGATGACAGCTCACATTTAGGGCGGGTCTAAGGTAAGACGCCAGTCCAGTCTGTGCTGAAACGCTACTGTCAATCAAACTATCGTGGAAGGGGCCTGTCTGTGTGATGTCACACAGA
>NW_015537993.1:208839-215204 GCF_001515605.1 Sinocyclocheilus anshuiensis
AATGCCATGCTTGGAGACAAAGAGTCGTAAACTTTCTCTCCAAAAGTTCAAGACACCATTGGCTCTTTGATCCCCCGGAGGTGTGAGCTCAATAGGAGCTCAATAGGAGATAAAGCTCTCACATCAGTGACCCACCTCGGTCAGTCTGCGGTTCTGCTAGATACGGAGAAGATGAGGATGTGAGCTAGAAGTCTTCTGTACCTTAAGTCTGCGCCAGGCCTCGGGCCTTGACTTTCCATTCACCAAAGATCCTAGGATCTCAGCTGATGTCTCTCTTAGCTCTTTTTCACTTTCCACTGGGAAGAACATAGCACATACCGAACCGTACCGAAACCATGATTCTAAAACCGTGATACAAACCGAACTGTGAGTAAGTTGAACCGTTCCACCCCTACTATATAGGAGCTAGGGAACTATTCAGACAGTATAGTTTCTATTGGGGATAAAGAAGTCCGATTTTGCGTTGTGTCACGCAAACCATTGCAGCACATATAGTCTGCTCCGTTGAAGAGACACAATAGCACGGAGCAGATCATATGCGCGAGTCGGCGCAGCCCATAAAACTTATCAGACCCATTTGAATTCTACACAGAATGCTATATTTTTTGTGATATGGATGAGATTAGGAGGAGAAGTGGTTTAGACAAACAGCACTGATGAGTAGAAGAGATACCGAGTAGAGGTCTGCGCGGGACTATTTTTTTAGTCCCGCTCCCGCTATGTATTCACTCTTTGTTCACCCGCTGTCCGCTTAGAATAATTTTCTTCCTGAACCGAACTTTAGCCGTGGAACTTGCTAACTAGCACATTATTAGGAAAGGCAGTTTGCAAAGATCCATAAAAAAACTTATACTCACTTCTTCTGTAGGTGAAGCTGGATCACAAAAGATTTGTGCGAACAAATGCATTTAGGTAGATCGGGGTGCATTCCCTTCAAATACAAAAGTAATCCACTGCGTCTTCAGTGGCTCAGATGTCAGGAGTAAATGACGACTGCTATGTTCATTATAACATCCAACAACAAAACACCTCATGACGACTGCTATGTTCATTATAACATCCAACAACAAAACACCTCGCTTAGGAGAAATTCTTGTCTACCTCTCGAAACAATGGCGGACTGTTGACAGCTCACTCAGGGCGCCAGTGTCAATCAACAATCATGGGAGGGGCCTGGGTCTGTGTGACGTCACACAGACAGGCATCTGAGAATGGCTTGATATGAGAGAGGGGAAATTATTTAACGAGATAAAAAAAAAACACCGAGTGGATCTTTATCATTATAGGGTGGTTGTGTACACACACTGCCAATACATATTTCAGTTCAAACAACTTGTAAAAGTGCATGTAGCATCCTATGACCCCTTTAAGAAATGTAGCCTAATGTGTAGCCTATAAGTTTGAAAATATTCCACTATTCACCTTTTAGTTGAATAAACATTTAAATTCATATTCAGAAACATTCAAATGCTGATACTGAACATTATACATACAAAGATAAAAACAGAAAAATCAAAAAAGAAAAGAGAGAAAAACAAAAAGTTCCAAGGAGGGGACAACATAGCTAAACCAGAATCAGGGTATACAATATCAAGGACGCAGACTTTGTAAAGCTAACTGTGAAAGTCGTAATAGTAGGCCCTACTCATGTTGTCCTTACTTCGATCAACAGAATATTGAAAACAAAATAGCCTACCAAATAGCCTACCATTGAAAATATGACCGAAATGTTCTTTTCTTTCTTTCATACATTTATTCCACAGCCACATCTAAGATTTTAAAAAGCTACACTTTGATATAATAACCAGCTCATAAATTGTAAATTAATATTAATCGGTGTAATAGTTCTAGATTGTTAACCAAACAGCTGCTGCAGCATGTGACGTGTTATTTTTCTCAGCGCTGTTGAGGATGGACCAATCAGAATGAATAATTATTTTATGAGAATATGTATAAAATCAAACCAAAAAAAAAGTTTTTTTTTTTTTTTTTTTGCATAGGCGGAATTGCGCTTGTGCGTCAGGTCAGGACCCAGAATCAAATGTCCCAAATAATAGTTATTAAAAAAAAAACATTCTGAGATTTCTAAACAGTGTCTGAAACTTTGTATTACGAGCACGTCTTTTGTTTATTTGCCTCTTTGGGATGAACTTAAATGTAAAGTTCGAGCTTTTATTCTAAAAAAATAAAATTAAATTAAAAAAAAAGTTCGAGCTTTTATTCTGTCACTGGCCAACAGAGGGCGCCTCCTCCACTCCGCTCCATTAAAGACCTGCAAAGTAGCCAACGTCTTTGCCTGATTCGTTTTGCAGAAATTTGAACAGTACATTTCTATCGTAAGAATAAAACAACAAGTATATCACTTATAAAATAAACATCAGCACTAATACAATCTTTAATAAACGTAAAAAAAAATGTCCAGTTGACTATTCAATTTCAGACTTTCGAGGCGACTAAACCACCGCGTCTTAGGACCCACATTTATGTCGCTCATTTCAAATTTCAAATTTCAAAACAAACGAGTCGCGCCTGTCAACAGTGAGAATGGATGCGGTGGACTGAACGACTCGTTTAAACTAATACAAACCGAATACATGTAGCGTGCAAAACCATTTTTGGTGATATGTATTTCATTTTCAAAACAATAATCACCATTAATCGTTTTTGTACTTCTCTGAATGAGGATCATCTGACTGCATGGTGAGACGACCGACTAACTAGTGATATAAACTAGTGAATTAATTGGAATAAATTAATATTTGAAGAGATAGCAGCGATGGAAGCTCATGGAATATCATCTGAAGGCTCAAACAGCGCAGTGAAAGCTCCCTCCATCGAGGACTTTATGCTGGTCAAACCTATCAGTCGAGGAGCCTTTGGGAAGGTTTACCTCGCCAGAAAGAAATGCAACTCCAAACTCTATGCAGTCAAGGTATACAGATATTAAGTTATGCTTTGTATATAATGTAACATATTTGTATTTCAAATATGCACGTCATGGTATTTAAAATTAACTGTAATCGTATAATAATCATTTATTGTTTTATTCGAGTATGTATTATTTATCAGAAGGAAAATGTATCTAACGTTATTTATTTAAAGCGAGTAGTAAATATGCTATGAACAGGTAAATAATACGTTTACTAACTTTTATTATAGTTATTTATCATCGCATTCCGTGTTTCTTAACTGTTTAACCATTTTTTTAATTAATAGCACTGATAAACAAATTATGTTGTTTTTGTCTGTGTGTGTGTGTGTCTGTGTGTGTGTGTGTGACAGGTGGTGAAGAAAGCAGACATGGTGGATAAGAACATGACAGATCAGATGAAAGCTGAGAGAGATGCTCTTGCTCTCAGTAAAAGTCCTTTTATTGTGCACCTGTTTTACTCTCTTCAAACCGCAACTAAAGTCTATTTGGTATGAAAACATGTACAGGTGGAAAATATTTAAAAGAATTGTTCACCCAAAAATGAAAATTTGCAGAAAATGTACTCACCCTCAGGCCATGTAGATGAGTTTGTTTCTTTATCAGAACAGATTTTGAGAAATGTAGCATTGCATCACTTGCTCACCATTGGATCCTCTGCAGTGAATGGGTGCCGTCAGAATGAGAGTCCAAACAGCTGATAAAAACATCACAATAACCCATGAGTAATCCACACCACTCCAGTCCATCAGTTAATGTCTTGTGAAGAGAAAAACTGTGTTTAACAAATTAATAAAGGCATTCTAAATATGAAACTTTGGCCAAAATAGCATAAATCATAATAACGCTACTTTCAGTAAAAAGTCCATCCTCTTTTGTCCTATCACATCAAAACCCACTGACATGTTAATTTAGAACTGTTTTATTGGTGAAGGCAATATTATAAGGTTAAAAACATCTTTTCATTACAAACATGCAGTTCACTTTATAAGACATTAACTGATGGCCTGGAGTCATGTGGATTACTTGTAGATAATTGTGATGTTTTATCAACTGTTTGCACTAATTCTGACGGCACCCATTCACTGAATTGGTGAGCAAGTGATGTAATGCTACATTTATTGAAATCTGTTCTGATGAATAAACAATGTCATCTACTTCTTGGGAGGGGTGAGTCAATTTTCCACAAATTTTCTATTTTTTGGTTGCAAGTGTGTGTGTATGTATGTATATATGTATATATGTATATTGGAGATGTAAAATCACTTCTTCATATTTATGGGTACTTTGATGAAGACATGTCTCTAAAATACATCTCAGAGGTCGCACTCGCTCTGGATTACCTTCACAGACACAGCATTATTCACAGGTATATTCACAGGAGAATTATGAGTAATTCTTAGTCTTTTGTTTATCAAACTGACATCCTTTTTTTGTCATTTGATTCAGGGACTTAAAACCAGACAACATGCTCATCTCAAATGAGGGTCACATTAAGCTCACCGACTTTGGGCTCTCCAAGGTTAAACTTGACAGGGGTATGTTTTTTTTTTTAACAACCAAAAATGTTAAAATACTTTCTTTATTGTGATTTTAACATAAACTTTTCCTTCCCCACCCTCCAGAACTAAACCTGATGGACATTCTAACCACACCTTCTTTGGTGAAACCTGAGAAAGATTATTTCAGAACACCTGGTCAAGTTCTGTCACTGATAAGCTCTCTTGGTCTTGTGAGTAGATTTGCAGAATCATTTAATTTGTATATTACATGGCTCAACAATAAGGTTCTTTTTTTTGTCCTGCTGACCCTGATTTCCACCTAGTAAATCCAGCTTTAATTTGATTAATACATAGCTGATTAATAATCAAAGATCTATTTTAGTAAGAAGTTTTTATCTTTAAAAATTTAAAATAAAAGAGCTGTAAATGTAACTTTATATATATATATATCTTTTTTGGATAAACTGTGGAATACAGTGGTACATTAATGATTTGTGTATAATTTTCTCATAATTAACTCATTTTGACTGTATATAGTTAACTAATTTTAACTGAAGTTTTCAAGACTGTCCAAAGTCATTCTTGCTGTTTGGACAAAAACATCATGTCAGCTAGCTAACGTTACTTTTGTGACATTTAAATTTAGTATCTACAAAACTACACTGTCCTTCAAAAGTTTAGGGTCGGTGCATTAAATTGATCAAAAGTGACAGTAAAGACATTTACAATATTACGAAAGATTGGTATTTCAGTAAATGCTGTTCTTTTGAATTTCTATTCTTCAAAGCATCTTGAAAAAATATTAGAATGATTTCTGAAGTGACACTGAAGTCACTATCATACCGTCATAGTAAGTTTTTATTATTTTTTTAAATTTGTTGAAAGTTGTGAGTTAATTACAGAAATGATCAGTGTATCACGAAAAAAAATAAAATGAATAAAAATCTAATTTTCCAAGTTATAAAAATGCACAAACCTGATGTTCTGTTAACTGGCCCGAAACTCTCACACTGACAATTGGTCATCCGTTTTGTTTAGCCCTGCTATATCATTAAATCAACATGTCCACAACATGTTTGAAACATCTTGTATAATATGTCATATTTTGACTTGAATTGGCAGAATACTCCAGTGACAGAGAGCAAGGGTCACAGCAGCACAGTGTTGGGCAGCCCCATGTCCTGTGGAAAAGTCAAGCAGAGGAATAGTTCTCTGTGTTCGCCTCTGCTGAAGAGACGGGCTGATCACCTGAATTCACCAGTATGCACAACTCGAGCTCTAGGTACGTGTCAGAATAATGTGCATTGACAGTCTATCATTGTTTTTGCTCTAGTAGAACAATGTAAAGCGTAACATGTCATATTCTCTAGGATCCAACTGGGTGTTCAGTCCGGGCCTGCTGGCTAGAAGTTTGACACCAAGGCTGATGAAATCAAGGAAGAGATTTGAGACGCTGAGTGTTGGGAGTGCCCACTCATGCCTGTTACCATCCACTACTGATTCTGAAGACTGTGTCAGCCCGATGTGGGAAGATGAGCAGGTTTTATATCAGCATTACTGTATTAGAAAGAGCTGGTTCATATAGAGCATTGAGCAATACTATTTTGTCTACTTATGTTAAGAAGAGACATAATAAAAACTAGCTATAATCAATCATTTAAAATTAATTTAGGCAACACAACATTATAACGTACAGTGTGAAAAATGGATGTTCATTCTGAGCAGGTCCTGAATTTCGTTTTGGAAAATTCCCGCTTTAGGTGGCTCTTTTGGGGGATTTTTTTTTTATTTGAGGGGGAAGATAGGGTATTTTTTAGACATATTTTAAAGGGGTGATGCGATTTCAAGTTTTCCTTTCTTTTTGGAGTGTTACAAACTCTTGGTGCATAAAGAAGATCTGTAAAGTTGCAAAGACTAAAGTCTCAAATCCAAAG
>NW_015537993.1:215355-238531 GCF_001515605.1 Sinocyclocheilus anshuiensis
GCGTCGTGTGTGTGTGTGTGTGTGTGTGTGAGGGGAACAGGGTCACATCACAGGAGAGTGAACTTGTGCTTGTGGTGTTCGGCCAATCACAATGCACTGAGTCAGCTGGCCAATCAGAGCAGACTGCGCTTGTCAAAGGAGGGGGCTTTGTTTAAAACGACGCGTTTGAGAGAGGCGGGGCATAGAGGACCTACAATAATGTACAGTATTTGAAAAATAATGTGTTTTTTGAACATTAAAGCATGTCATCAACATATTCTGTTACACCAAATACACAAAATAATGATCTTTAAAATAGCATCATATGACCCCTTTAAACTACAATCATCCAACCTAATTGTTTCGTCACCCAGTGTATTTATGTTTTGAGGAAGATACGTTGATTTCAAACTCTAAATTGAATTTATTTTAACTAAAAAAGACAAGTAAACAGTCAGTAATAAAATAAGAATTGCTAAATGACAAGCAATGGCACAAACAAATACAATAACAAGATACAGCTAAAATTATTTTTAGGTAAAACAGTAATATTCATGTACAGAAATACCACAGAAACTGAATCATCTGTTTAACTTTAAAATAACACTGGCTAGTCTTCAATGCTGTCCTGCAGACAGCAGGTTTATTTAGGTTGCTGTCTCTTTAAGACCTCATGCATGGATCTAACTGTTAGTTTTGTTTCTCAACTGTTTACATTCACTTAATAGCCTATATACTGACAATGTTTAGTATTAAATCGACTGTTTACATGAATACTCATCAAGACGGGCATTTTGACATAATTTTGTATGTAATTGGCCGTTTACGTGCAATAAGACGCAACACAACTTCACTCTGTAGTTGTAATGTGTGCGCGCTTTGGGTGTGAGCTCAGAGAAAGGGGTCTCACAGTGAGTGCGCAGTACTGAATTGAGCACTTGAATGTTTAAATTGTAAGAATCAAAAGCACGTGCAAATGATACATTCCGTCATCTGTCCCAAGTGTCTTCACGCTGAAATATTTGTGGGAATTTCCCACGTTACAAGCGCAGAAACTGCGGGAATCAGTAGAATTATGTGTAATCCCGCGCCGAAATTCAAACCCCTGTTGAGATTACATTTCACAGTGTTATGAAATTAGTGTTTTTTGATCCGTTGATAATGGAAAAGGTAATCAAAGTAAACAGAGGAAGTGAGCGGCACAAATAAATATTCAATGACCAATACAGATAAATTACGAAATCTTGAATTGTTCAATATATTGTGCATCCTTATGCAATATATTGTGCATCCTTATTAAAAATCAAATTGCTAATTATTAAAATTACAATTATTACAAAACTATACAGTTATGGACATTGTAATCAACAGCAATCCTTAATGTTTAAATTATTAGAATATATTAATTATTTTTGTATCTTAAAGTACCCCTATTGTGGGTAATGAAAGGTTCATTTTTTGGTTTCGGGAGTCCCCAACAACAGGTTGACATGCATGCAAGGTCAAAAAACATTTTCATTGTGTTATAATATGCATTTATTGTTGACCTATTTGCTCAACAACTCCCAAACGATTCGTTTAACGATTAATTTTTCCAAACCCCTCCTTTGCTTGACACTAGTCTGCGGTGATTGGTCCGATTGGTCTCATTTTCATTTCATCATGCCTGTGATGTCTGATAAAGCAGCGTTTGTGAGTGCAGTGCTGCTTTGTGTACAGCCGTTACCGGGGAAACTGCTATTTTTACTGCTGCAAAAGCGGCACCTAGTGGCAAAGAATGAATTTGCATTTTCATTTAGACCAATGTGAAAAGACCAACAAATGGGTGGGCAATATGCTAATGTTTCATGATGACGTCAACATGAAACGGCTTGGGATTCGCTTTAAAAACGACTCGTTTCAATGATTCAGAGTCGACTCTTTCTTTTGAGAGACAATTACTTTATACTGTGCACTTTCAGATTTAAAACTTTGCAGAATGTTTTCATTCACTTAGAGCTGTGTTACACACTGCATGAAAGGTGATTTTCAAAAATCCATAATAGGGGCACTTTAATACTTTTTATATTATATATCATGCACATTGTATTACTGTACTTTTTTGTATTTAAAAATACTTTATTTTTATAGAATTTAATTTTGTAGTACTTTTCACACACATTTAAGGATGATTCTTTTTCTCAATTATGATTAGAGAAAATGTTACAAAAGGGCAAATAATCATCTATTGGGAATCCTATAAGGTTTTTTTTTGGGGGGGGGGGCTGATTTGGTGCTTACGAATCATTTATGATTATTATTGTTGAAAACAGTTGTGCTGCTTACTACTTTTGTGGAAACTGTGGTATATTTTTCCAGGATTCTTTGATGAATAGAAAGTTTAAAATAACAGCATTTATTTGAAATAGAAATCTTTTAAAACGTTATAAATATCATTACTGATATTTATGAACAATTGAATGTACTCATGCTGAATAAAAGTATTTATTTAAAAAAATAAATAAAAAAAACTCCTCTTGAACGTTACTGAATGTTTTAAAAGAAACTAATCTGAAAATGTCATGTATTTCTAGAATTTACAAGATGGCGAGAACCTTCCACAGTTAAACGGAAGAGATGTGGGCAATAGAAACATTCCCTTGACACATGTGGAAAGGAGGAAGATGTTTCCAGCACGAGCTCAGGATCACAGCACTGTTTTGACTCCGCTCAATAACCAAGTGGACAATAGCAGAAATATTAAACCAGATATTTCTGCAAAGAGGCTTCAATTTAGTGCATCCAACGACTGTACTACTCCACTGGGTAAAGCTGATTCCCATCAGTCCATTGGGAACGGTCTTATAAAACCAGAGCTTCCAACAGAGCCCAAATCCTCAGTAAAGAGAGCTTTTGAAGAAGTAGAGAAAAGCCCAGAACAGGCTGAGATCCATTGCAAGAAAAACGACGCAGTGTACAAGAGGTCTTTCCACATTCCTGAGGACAACTCAAGGGTCCACACAGGCTTGACAGGAATTTTCTCAATTGTGGGGCTTGATGATGTTAAAAGTGCACCGATATGTCAACAGTTGAGTGAGAGAATGGGCCCAAAGCAATCTAGTCCCATAGCCGTGGCCAAAAACCTCTTCTGTGATCTCGAAGATCAAGGCGAGGAGGTGGCTTTGCTTAAAGCAGAGGCCAACTCGAGCTCCCCGACCTCACCCGGTGATGACCGAAATATCAGAAGAAGCCTTAGTTTAGATTCGGATGGCTCGGCCCATGAAATGTCAGTGGTTGCTAACACACCACAAAAATCGAAGGACTTAAAACAAGAGGCTTTGTTGTCCTCTTTTGAGGAGCTGGATGAAAATGAGATTTCCGTAGTCACACCGGCGGCCCGACCCACATTGGCTACACCAAAGCATAGCAGTGCAAAGCAGCATAGGGGTAAATCTGAGCGTTCTCTTCTTAGCCATCCTCATAGGTTGTCTGACAGTATGGTCAAATCGCCTGGCTTCCTCAAACCCAGGAATGTGGTTGTGTTCAGGAGCTACTGTAGCTCCATAAACCGCTCTTGTATGTCACATCTCAGCCTGGCCTCTTTGGATGCCATGGAAATGTCTGCGTCAACCTCTTTCCACAATGCCCAGTCTGCAGTGACTCCGGTTCAGAAGAAAAGGCCTAGTCTGAGCAGCTCACTTTACCAGGTGAGGAGCCTCTTAGAGTCGTTTGGAACTCAAACAAAACTGGACAAAAAGGATTTAAATCAGAATTGGAAAATAATGAATGTTTTCTTTTTCTTTTCTAGACTCCACAGCAGATGATTATGTCTCACACTCCCTATAGGACACCAAAAAGTGTTCGTAGAGGTCCAGAACGTGTAGAAGGGGCTCCTATCCTGGGAACTCCTGATTACTTGGCGCCAGAACTTTTATTAGGCAAACCTCATGGTAAGAGTTTAAGTGGTCAGTGTATAGAAATATGTGTTGGTCTTTTATGCCTCAAATATTAACAGGTTCATTCAATGGTAGTTCATTATTCATTAACATATATTATGTTTTAGTTTCAGGGTCTGTACGCTGTGGTAAGTATGCTAAAAAGTATTCAGATCAGATTCCAAGCCATAGAGATGTTGGTGCATGTGTGGGCAGCTTTACCGCAGTAAGGCCCCGATATACTCACAGCGAAGTTCTTCTTTGTACTACGCTCCAGAATTCCCATCAGTCTGGCAAAAAGAAGTTTGAAATGCCTGAGCAGTGGTATACTGTTAGCGACCACCTTCTGCATTTAGATGAATATGTGCTGTGCGCTTTCCTCTCAATAACAAAATAAACAGCAGTGAGAAAACAGCAGCACCTGATTGCAGAGATGCGGATATGTTTGCACCAGCTCTCCAGTTCGGTATTCAAGCCATGTCACATTTATTTGTATAGCACTTCATTCCAAAGATTGATTTAAAGGGGTCATATGATGCGATTTCAATTTTTCCTTTCTCTTTGGGGAGTTACAAGCTCTTGGTGCATAAAGAAGATCTGTAAAGTTACAAAGACTAAATTCTCAAATCCAAAGAGATATTCTTTATAAAAGTTAAGAGTCAACCATGCCTACCTAAAACGGCTCGTTCTAACACGCCCCCACGTCTAAGCGCTTGTTGTTTGTCATTTCTCCGATCACAAATGCCGACATGGATTTATGCTTACGCAGCGCGATACGCAACGCAACGCGTAAAAACAGCATAAGCCATTATAATCCGTAATTATGTCCCCACTGGATGCAACAAATGCCTCATTTATAATTGGTTTGACTGGTTTTGTCTCGTCACGCCGGGACACGGCATCACAGTATGGTAAGGGGCGTAACATTTCCGTCACACGCTTGAGGTATTCGGCCAATCACAACGCACTGGATAGCTGGCCAATCAGAGCACACCTCACTTTTCAGACCGATGAGCTTTGTAAAAATCGACGAGTTTTAGAAAGGCGGGGCATATAGGAGAAACAATAATGTACATTATGTGGAAAATGTGTTTTTTGAACCTTAAACCACATAAACACATTGCGTTACACCAAATACACCAAATAATGTTCTTTTTAGCAACGTCAAATGACCCCATTAAAACAAGCAGCTTTACAGTATTACACAAAATGTGATAGCCTTGCTTTCAATTAGAATTACACTTCAAAGAAGGCGCAACCACAGATCACGCCTACCTATGGACCAATGGTACTGTAGTTTGAAGGTGTTTAGCAGTCAGCTGACTGTTTACGGAACGTTTGTTTTGGCAAGATGCTTTAAACTCCTGAAACCAATGTCAAACATACTTTGTTTTGGCCCGATTTTGTTAGAAATTATGTCACACTTATTTTTTTCTTGTTTTTCTTTTTTTGTATATCGGGGCCTTTAGTTAAGGACATGGCTGATTAATTATTTTATGGGTTTCAGCTTTTGTGATTGGCGGCTTCTGATTCATCACCCTTAATGCTTCAGTAATGCTGTATGAACTCTGTTGGGATGCCATGGTGGTTCTTGGGAATTCTGGGATGTTCTAATGAAATGCAGGGAAAAATATTTTCTGGTGTCCCAGTTTATGGAGTCAAGTAAAAGTAATTTTGTGTCTTGACTTCCTGAAAAATGTGAGCACTAACTTTGTGGTGCTTTCCAAACATTGCTCTCTTTGTTTTCAGCGGAATGAGATGTCAACTTCTGATAAAACCAATGGTGTGAGTTTGGGGTGGGACTACCTGTTTGGTTGGAAGACTGTGGGATGGTTTGGGGATCAGTTTTGACACAAACACTTAACATATACACACAGCTATGCGCTTAACCTTTCAAAATATACTCCATTTTGCAGCATGTGCAAACACAGGCACTTGACACATTAGAGAGTTACATATTTTGTCCAGTGTCGGTGCAATTTCTCTCCAGAAGCTGAGTGTGGAAGTCTTCATACTCATTTAAACCACACACAGGTGCCTGCCTGTCAACACGGGCGTCTATTGTGGTACCATAATTTATTGTTATATCTCATCTGTTTCTTTCGCTTGAACCAACTTACTAGTACAAAAAATAAAAATAAAATTGCTCCACATGAACTGTTCGCATACCCTATTGTACAAATAAAAACTGACATATACCTTGGATATATTTGTTAAACCCACATTATAGTTTAGTTTTATGTGTACACTAGAGTATCCGTACAGAGTGTGTGGCACACATTTTGAAGGAAATAGCGCAATGTTGGACAAAGATCAAACTTTTTAGTATGCATGTGTTGACTGCCTGTGTTTCACGCACGCTGTCAAATTGAAAGGCTATGCTATATGGTTACACTAAGCATTTGCGTGAAAACTGAAGTATACTTTTAGGTTAGCAGTTTAAACAAGTTCAGGTTTGTCCTACAGGAATAAAAAACGCCTCATTTAGTGCAGCTTGTTGAGAAGATGTGTGGTATTACTTTAGCAAACAGTTACCATCGAAGAAGGGACTAAGCCAAATCTAGAGACTTAAAGCTGTACTCTTTTGATTGTCTTTTTGACCACCCAGAACACCCTGGCAACCACCCAGCACATCCTAGATATTTAAAAAATTATTATTATTTTTTTTTTCATTTAGTCATTTGTCACTGCTGGCATGAGAACTTCACCTTTTTTAGGCTGAAGGCTTTTTTCCCCCTCCAAGTTGGTCAGATTTGAAGATATTTATGTCTGATAACAACTGAGAAGATGCAATTTTATGTAATGTAACATATGTATATATATTTTTTGTGTTGTGCCTATTCCTTTTCCCTTCAAAATCAACTTATGACCACTGCTGTCACTGCTTTATAATAGTGGTCACATTCTAACACATTTTGTACCAATGTGCATGTTTATAGAAATGGAACTTTTAGTCTTAAGTTTGTTTTTTTTTTGCTCTCCAACAGATTTCATGGTGGATTGGTGGGCGTTAGGTGTTTGTCTGTTCGAGTTCCTCACGGGAGTCCCACCGTTCAATGACGAGACCCCTCAGCTGGTGTTCCAGAACATTCTCAACAGAGGTAAGAGGGCCAATAATAATACAAATGTCAAAGGCAATGAAAAAAAAAATGCATTATATTTTTTTTTATCATGAATATAATTAAATTTTCTTGTGGTTATTTCAATAGATAATCTTAACTAATCTCAACTGTTTATTTTCTCCTCATTATGATCTCAGAATGGTTCCACCATATGTGTGAATTTATGCCCCACGAAAATATTAAAGTGCCCCTATTATGGGTAATGAAAGGTTCATATTTTGTAGGGGTGGAACAGTTCAACTTACTCACGGTTCAGTTTGTATCATGGTTTTAGAGTCACGGTTTCAGTACGGTTCGGTATGTGCTATGTTTAGGGGAAAATATACTGTCAAATAAAAATAAAGAAAATAAGAATAATCTAACTACAAGCAACAGCACAAATAAATACAATAGAGTAAAGATACAAATAAAATAAACAGTGATTTTCAGTTTTTTTTAGGTAGGTCTAACATTAGTTTTTAGGTACAGAAATTGAATAAAGTAATGAAATGTAAAACAGCATTGCATATTTGACTGTATAAATTAAAGATGAATCTTTATTAAAGTTACAAAAGCTATTCAATCAAGAGCAGTGAGTGAATTCGTTGTTGTTGCTGTTTGATTAATATTAAGAAAGTGCTGTCACTTTAAGAGAATGTACTGATCCAGTGCACTGAGACAGTACGTTCAGCCGACTATGTTGGCATTTTGACACAATTTTTGTGTGAATTTGTCCATTTAAACACAATACTTCAGAGAGAGCTTAATATTTGCGCGCGTTGTGAGGCGCGGGTTTGCGCGCTTCGGATGAGCGCACGCACAAATCTCACTGCGCGCGCAAGCGTCTTCCGGCTCTTAAATGTTTAAACTGGCAAAGCTTAAATTAGTTTAGTTTAAACACAGATATCAACGTGTGTTGTTCAGGTCTCACCTGTGCGCGCGCGCTATCAGCACCCGGGTGATGACGTAATAAATGACTGCTCATATTCCAGAATACAGCATTCGCATTGAACAAAAGTGAATGGTTTGTCCACGTTTTTTTTTTTCATCGCTGTTGTTGTAATGTACTGGGAAGCCAGAATGCGCGTCCATCAACAGAAACATACATTAGCCGAACCCTGTTTGTTTTACGTGTTATTTATAGCAAACCATATTACAGATGCGTTGTCAGATTTTAAGTTGAACCGCGGTCCTAGCGCGTGCCGAACCGTGTGTGGAGAACCATACGGTTCGATTTTTTTCCGCGAACCGTTCCACCCCTAATATTTTTGTTTTGGGAGTCCCCAACAACAGGTTGACATGCATGCAAGGTCAAAAAAAAATTTAATTGTGTTATAATATGCATTTATTTTTACCTATTTGCTCAAAGACTCCCAAACGATTCGTTTAACGATTCATTTTTCCAAACCCCTCCTTTGTTTGACGCTAGTCTGCGGTGATTGGTCCGATTGGTCTCATTTTCATTTCATCATGCCTGTGATGCCTGATAAAGCAGCGTTTGTAAGCGCAGTGCTGCTTTGTGTACAGCCGTTACCGGGGAAACCGCAATTTTTACCGCTGCAAAAGAGGCACCTAGTGGCAAAGAATGAATTTGCATTTTCATTCAGACCAACGTGAAAAGACCAATAAGTGGGCGGACAATATACTAATGTTTCATGTTGACTTCAACTTGAAACGGCTTCGGATTCGATTTAAAAATAACTCGTTTCAATGATTCAGAGTCGACTCTTTCTTTTGAGAGACAATACATTTATACACTGTGCACTTTCAGATTTAAAACTTTGCAGAATGTTTTCATTCACTTAGAGCTGTGTTACACACTGCATGAAAGGTCATTTTCAAAAATCCATAATAGGGGCACTTTAAAAGTTAATGTTAATTATGAAATGTTAATGGATTTCTTGGTTTGTTTGTCCTCTGCACCATGAGAAGAATGTTGTGTTGACTGTGTCTGATCTACATGTGCTTCATATATGATGTGTTCAGATATACCGTGGCCAGATGGAGATGAGGAGTTAACCCATAATGCAAGAAATGCCATAGAGATTCTTCTCACTATGGATCCAACCAAACGGGCTGGCTTAAAAGGTGAATACGCACACACACACACACACACACACACACACACACACACACACACACAGAGAACTAGCATCTAACACTTTATGAATTCTTACAAGTAATATGTTTTAATGACCAAAATACTTTAAATTCTCAATACTAATGTGTACTAACGTTAACACTAATGTTTTCTTGTGTCTTTCTGTAGAGCTAAAGGGTCATCTGTTCTTTGATGGTGTGGACTGGGAAAACCATCACCATCAGACTATGCCCTTCATTCCTCAGCCTGATGATGAGACTGACACCTCGTACTTTGAGGCGAGAAACACAGCCCAGCATCTCACTGTATCAGGCTTCAGTCTGTAATACACACAAACTGTGCCATGGACTCATACAGTAAGTTCAGGTGCAGCTGGAAACTCTAATGTATACAGATCCCACAGTGCTCTTGTTTATTCTCCATCCTGCTATCTTTATTCATGTTTTGTATGTTCTTGAAAATACATGTTTAGAATGACGTCATGTTGGAAAGCATCCTGAAATGCAGTGAGGTGGGATTTTAACCCTTTTGCACATACATGCCACAAGACTTGTGGTGTAAAAACACTATGCTTGTCGGACTGAAATTTTAACATGCTGAATGTTTTAACTAGTCTACAGCAAGTATGATTCTGAACATGGTTGTTTGCTGCTTAAAAAAATAACTTTGTCAATTTAAAATCATAAATACATATACATTTTGAAAAATGTGGTTTATAACACTTGCCTATTTTTAGATGATTCTGGAAATGTTTCAAGTTCAATTAAATAAAATACAGTTGTCGTATTAATAAATGAGCATTATTTCTTATTAACTTTGAATCTTAAAACCTGTGCGGTTTCTCACATGTAAGCAAAAATGTATTAATTTCACTAGAATTCACAGAATTGTCTATACATGAGGCATATATAATATTTCACACATTTACATATTCACAGTAACCCTGGTGTCATTTAATGTACTTCATAATGTTGATGATAAAGCATGGAATGTATTTTCTTACGTTAGGTCAAAAGTAATCAGAATACATTACCTAATATGTGCAATCCAATACATTACAGTGCAATTTTGCCATGTAATTTCTAATCAGTAATGGACTACGTGTAAGTAATCTACCAGATACAAAAAAATCAGATGATGATTTGATGTAAGTGTGAATTGTAGCATTAAATATAGTGCAATATGGGAATATACACAACTCCAGTTTTTAAAAGCTTTTAATAATGCTTTAGTCTAACATATGAAATGACATGTATTGTGACAGTGGTGAAACATGCGTTGATCATCTGGCCAGAAGGCAAATTTATGCAAAATCTGCAATGGTTAAAAAGCATTATATCAAGAACCTTCTGCTCTACAGATGATTCAAAGTAGTATTACAGACATGAATAATATATGCAAATGCTACATTACAGTATAGTAAAATTATATAATTTTTTCCATGTATATATTTTGCACATTTCTAATATACAATTATTAACATCATTGACTAATTTACACAAACGACAATGAAACAAAACTCGCATTTCTCAGTTAAAAAAAACATCCCATGTAAATTATTTATTAGATTTCAGTCTTATATTAGTCTTGGAGCTCTAAACATTACACATTTTATTTATTTCAGTTCTTAATCTGTCTTCACATTCATCCAAAGTGCTTTGCAAATCAACCCGGGTAGTTTTCGATCTCAATTACACCTTGCAAACATTGACAAAGGTTTTACATTTCTCATGCATAGTCTTTGTAGTAATATTCAAAATATTCACCACAGCCAGGAATTAAAATTAGTAATGATGCGAACATGTTGACAAATGCTCTGACAAAATACAGTGGACCCGAAAATATTTGCACACCTGAGTCACGCTAATGTTTGAATGTCACTGTAAAAAAAATTATAATAAAAAAAACATCATTCTTCAAATTATTTTCTCTTAAACTTCACTTATTTAACCATGGTTTTATTATCTGAAACCTACACTTCTTTTTGTATATATATATATTTTTTAAAGTGTGCTTGTCTTTCTTTCAAATAAATGACACTTACTTTGATTTGTTTTTTCAAGGAATGGTTCACCCAAAAATAAAAATTTGCTGAAAATCTATTCACCCTCAGGCCATCCAAGATGTAGATGAGTTTGTTTCTTCATCAGAAGAGATTTGGAGAAAATTTAGCATTGCACTTGCTCACCAATGGATCCTCTGCAGTGAATGGGTGCCGTCAGAATGAGAGTCCAAACAGCTGATAAAACATCACAATAATCCACACCACTCCAGTCCATCAATTAACATCTTGTGAAATGTAAAGCTGCATGTTTGTAAGAAACACCCTCCTGATTCAGACGAGATTACTAACATTACTTGTGGATTATTGTGATGTTTTTATCAACTGTTTGGACTCTCATTCTGACGGCACCCATTCACTGCAGAGGATCCATTGGTGAGCAAGGTTCACCCAAAAATAAAAATTTGCTGAAAATCTATTCACCCTCAGGCCATCCAAGATGTAGATGAGTTTGTTTCTTCATCAGAAGAGATTTGGAGAAAATTTAGCATTGCACTTGCTCACCAATGGATCCTCTGCAGTGAATGGGTGCCGTCAGAATGAGAGTCCAAACAGCTGATAAAACATCACAATAATCCACACCACTCCAGTCCATCAATTAACATCTTGTGAAATGTAAAGCTGCATGTTTGTAAGAAACACCCTCCTGATTCAGACGAGATTACTAACATTACTTGTGGATTATTGTGATGTTTTTATCAACTGTTTGGACTCTCATTCTGACGGCACCCATTCACTGCAGAGGATCCATTGGTGAGCAAGAGATGTAATTAAATTTCTCCAAATCGGTTCTGATTAAGAAAAACGTATCTACATCTTGGATGGCCTAAGCAAATTTACATTTTTAGGTGAACTATTCCTTTAAGCCAGTGACGTTCAGACATTTTTAAGATGTGTTGCTCAATGTCTACACACATTAGAGGGAGCCGGATAGGTCAGTTCTTTCCAGGCATCATGATGGGATGTTGAGCGGATGAAGAACGTACAGTAGTTTTCGATATTGCCTTCTGACCCTTTCCTCAGATTTGCCAAACAAGGGTCAGCTACATAAGCATTGTAAGCATATTATGGCTTTAAAGAGCACCACAGATCACTTATGCGAACGCTAAGATATTAATGTATATTAAAAAAAATATTCATACGACCTCCAACAATTTGAGGGGTTCCTGATTTATTCCCATTACGGTTCAAACCCCAAATATGGGCTCTTTTCTGCCAAACATGCCAAGAATCAGATAGATATTCAAGCAGAAATCACCTGTGCTGTACTCATCAGTGCATCCTACACATTGCTACAGTAGTAATGACAATTAGCAGCTATGTGTGCAAAACATTGAATGATATATACTCGACATGAAAGTTATTATAATGCCCTTAATAATGGATTTCTATTAACAGGATTAACGAAAATTTGACTTTTAATTACCGAAACCGGGTATTCCCGACTTAGCAAATTGTTACATTAAAAAACAATAAGTACAAAAAAAGCTCGTGATAAGCTGCATCGCTGTACATTCACTCTGTCTTTCAATTAGCTAATTCTTAAGAGTTGTCATCATAGTGCAAAAGCAGAAGTTAGGGATCACGGGACAGGCTGAGAAACACCCTCCTCCTCCTAAATGCGTAACGCGGCTCTCCTCTGGGTCTCCAGAGATGTCGAACCATCAGTCGATTCCTTTCAGTTGATTCTTCTGCAACAAGATGATCCAATCTTTAACATTCCTGCCATCACATACAAATTTGCCATCATTTTTGTTTTGCTCTGAATATAATCATATATTTTGTAATGTGTGATAAATACCTATAAAGCTATATTCAAACTACGCAGTAGTATGCAAAACAGTAAGCAGTGTGCAACAATTAATGTTTCAAACCGTATTAAAGGAGTAGTTCACCCAAAAAATGTTATTTGCTCACCCTTAGGCCATCCGAGATGTAGATGAGTTAGTTTGTTTCTTCATCAGAACAGATTTGGAGAAATTTACCATTACATCACTTGCTCACATCACACATGCATGCGGCAGCCATAAGTCCGCAAGACTGCAAGTGCATATGAAGTGTGCCATTTGGGACAGGGCCATAGATGCAGTGAATGGGTGCCGTCAGAATGAGAGTCCAAACAGCCGATAAAAACATCACAATAATCCACAAGTAATCCACACCACTCCAGTCTATCAATTAATGTCTTGTGAAGTTAAAGATGTATATTTGCAATAAATGAATCCATAATTAAGATGTTTTTAACTTCAAATTGTTGCTTGTGGCTAAAATATGAATGAGTGAATTATCCATAATATTGCTTTCTCAAGTGAAAAAGTCATCTCGTCTGAATCAGAGGAGAAATATGCAGATCAAACACCATTTACAAGTGAAAAAAGTCCAAAACAGTTCTAAAAAAATAAGTCGGTGGATTTTGATGTGAGAGGGCAACAGGGGATGGACTTCTTCAATTATGGATTATGGACTTGTATTTTGGCTAGAAATGACGATTCAAAGTTAAAATGCCTTAATGATGGATTAGTTTTTTTTACAAACACACAGCTTTTCACTTCAAAATACACTAATTGATAGACGAGTCGTGTGGATTACTAATGGATTATTGTGATGTTTTTATCAGCTGTTTGGACTCTCATTCTGACGGCACCCATTCACTGCAGAAGATTGGTGAGCAAGTGATGTAATGCTACATTTCTCCAAATCTGTTTTTATGAAGGAACAAACTCATCTACATCATGGATGGCCAGAGAGTGATTATACTGATTATGCAAATTTTTTTTTTTGGGTGAACTATTCCATTAAATGATGTGCCAAAATGTGTCATTCAAGTATTCATACAGGAAATTTGCACAGTGTCAGTAAGATGCCCTGTATGAGTTTTTATCTCATATTTATATAATATGATGCAGTTTAGCAATATCACGCTAGCAGGAGTGCAGATTTTCCCCAAATATCTGCACGACTGCAAATAAGATACTGTTTTTATGCAAGAGTTAATACTGTCTTACATTTTTGCCAACGAAAGTAGTTCCAAACAAAGCCACAGCAGAACTGTTGTGCATCACCGAGCAACACACAGCGATGTTTCATTACTGAATGAATGCACATTTATGAATGAATCAAGTAAAGCCAATGATTCAGTGATCCATTTGAATGAATTGCTGAATGACAAGCCACCAGCTACTGATGGTTTTAGTTTCATATTTAGTGTTACTATTTCATTTTTTTTTAAATAATCATTTCAATTTTATGGCCACATTGTAGCCTTAAAAGTTTGAGTAATAAATTGTATGTTGAATCAAAAAATGTCTTATATGTTTTGATTCAACATATCAACATATACCTAAAAACATATATCACAGTTTCCACAAAAAATATAGTATACAGTGGGTACGGAAAGTATTCAGACCCCCTTCAATTTTTCACTCTGTTATATTGCAGCCATTTGCTAAAATAATTTAAATTAATTTTTTTTCCTCATTAATGTACACACAGCACCCCATATTGACAGAAAAACACAGAATTGTTGACATTTTTGCAGATTTATTAAAAAAGAAAAACTGAAATATCACGTACCCACTGTATATATATATATATATATATAAATTATATTTTTTGTGGAAACTGTGATATATGTTTTTAGAATTCTTTGATGAACAGAAAGCTCAAAATAACAATTTATTTTAAATAGAAAATACACATGTATTTATCACTTTTAATCAATTTAATGCATCCTTGCTGTATAAACGTATTTATTTATTTTAAAAAATACTAACCCCAAACTTTTTAAGCAGTAGTGTATATACTTCTAAAATAAAAAGAATAGTATCTTAGTGGTACATAGCTGATGGGATAGTGCTTACCTTCTCCTGCGCTGCACATACAGACGGATGAGCCACTGCACCACAAACGGCCAGATGACAGCAAAGGCCACAGTTCCTGGAGACACATCGAAAGGCCACCAGGATGGTTTCTGTAAAGTGTAAATAATGAAGATAATATGTCAGCACTCAGTGTATGGCAATGGCATTGTTAAAATTACATTTTATCAGTTCATGCATTCACTGGGAATCGAACCCTGTTTGAGCTACCGGTATGCTCTCCTTTTAATTCCTGAAACTCTTTAAAACATCCCATCAATCAGTTTATTAAAATGACTTTACCTTCTTCGTTTTATTTGCAGGTGGTGACAAGTAGTCTGGTGGCAGCACTAAGGATCGGGCCTGAGAAGTTGCACATGACAAAGCAAAAATGTAATATTTCATATTTAAACATATAGTGTTATATGTTGTGCTGTGTGAAAAGTGACTGTTTGTAACCTGCGAGGCTGTTAGAGCTTCCAGCGTGTGTAGCCTCTCTAAGACACTCTGCATGTCGTCCTGCAGTCTGGCCAGAGCACAGATTATCTGTTCGTTTAGATTGTCCGTTACAGATCCATCCGTCCCCCAGCGCTCCCCGTCTCCCCCACTGCCCTGCTGTGGTCCCGCTGACCCGGAGCCAAAGGCAGGTGACTTGGACCCTGATACACAGGAAAAGCAGCTGCAGTATGTGCAAACAGCTCAAACATTCTGTAGCTCATTAACAGAATAAAGAAACAAAGTTTCCAAAAAACAAATTTACTTGAGGATTCCAGCTATAGAGCATTTTAAGTTAACATATGTGCAATCAATTTTATTGTAAATATATTTCATCCAAAACTGACTATTTTACCCAGTATTTGTATATGCACCATGTATTGTTGTGCTTGTTAGAGTACTGAGTTGTTAACTAAGCAGCGTGCTAACATCAAATTCTACTTGAATCAACTGAGTCAAATCTTGTGTGCTTTACAGGAGTGCCAACTGCACAGAGTTATGTATGTTTTTTTTATTTTTATTTGGTCAGATTTGATGAGAACACTTAGCGTATGCGTACAGTCGAACTCATAGTCGTTTCAATAGTAGAATCCAGTTAGAATGCATTAGAAATTCAATATATGGGGGCAAAAATTCCCTGTACAAGTCTTATATTTATATCATATGATAGAGTTAAGCAATATCACGAGTGAGTGAGCTATTTTGTTGCCGAATGTTAGCATGGTTACAAATGTGATTGATTATACAAAACAGTTCAATAAACAAGAATTTTAAATTCTAATTTACATTTTAGGCATAATATTGCAAATATGAGGGCCTTTCGCACCGCTTTAGTTCCAGAACTAAATGTACAGTACTAAAGTACTGGGTCGATTTTGCGCGAGCTATTTCCCAGTACCATTTAAAGGGTTGCATTCGCACCGAGAGTGTGTACTAAGAAGTGACGTAAGCCGGTCGACAGCGTCGTCATTTGTGCACGGCGTTCAACAACAGAAACAAAAAAGAACAACATTAACAACAGGAGGATGGAGGACGCTGTGATAGGAGCTGTGTGTTTGTTGTGTCTCGCGGGTTTCACAATAATGGACATGGAAAAGTCGATGTATACGTAAAGCGATTGAAAGAACGGAAAGGAGGACTAAGAATCTCCAACGACAACTGGCAGTGCTACATTTGCTACAAGTGCCTGCACTTCAGCGTCCGTCCATCTATCGCTGTTCTCCATACTTGCGAAATAAGTTGACACAATGTTTACAGTATGTTTACACGGCATTTTAAATCGTGGCAGGTGAGGGCGTTTTCATACGCGTTTGGCTAATCAATGCCTACTTACGTCACGATTAGTACCAGTTGTGCTGGTTAGACCCTGCTCCGGAGTAGGAGCTAATTTGGTTCTCGAAAAAGGCAGTCCGGTACTAAAATCGCACCCAGTTCCGGTGGTGCGAAAACGCCAAAAAGTGGGTAGTTCCACAATTAGTTCTGGTACTATGAAAAGGTTCCCGCGGTGCGAAAGGCCCTATTGTTTATATTTGTACTATGTTGCCAAACCAAAACAAAGCCACAGCAGAACTATTGTGCATCTGCGAGCAACACACTTGTTTCGTTACTGAATGAACCTGCAATTTCTAAACAAATCAGGTGAGTGAATGATTCAATGACCCATTCATTGAAACAGTCACTTCCTCCATTCCTGAATGAATCAGCCATGAGTCATTGGCTTACTCATTAAGACAGTGCCTTGCCGCCACCTACTGGCAGTTCTAGTTTTAACTTCGATTTCTCATTTACACTGAACAAAATTATAAACGCAACATTTTAGTTTTTGCCCCCATTTTTCATGAGCTGAACTCAAAGATCTAAGACTTTTTCTATGTACACAAAAGGCCTATTTCTCTCAAATATTGTTCACAAATCTGTCTAAATCTGTGTTAGTGAGCACTTCTCCTTTGCCGAGATAATCCATCCACCTCACAGGTGTGGCATATCAAGATGCTGATTAGACAGCATGATTATTGCACAGGTGTGCCTTAGGCTGGCCACAATAAAAGGCCACTCTAAAATGTGCAGTTTTATCACACAGCACAATGCCACAGATGTCGCAAGTTTTGAGGGAGCGTGCAATTGGCATGCTGACTGCAGGAATGTCCACCAGAGCTGTTGCCTGTGAATTGAATGTTAATTTCTCTACCATAAGCTGTCTCCAAAGGCGTTTCAGAGAATTTGGCAGTACATCCAACCGGCCTCACAACTGCACACCAGCGCAGGACCTCCACATCCAGCATTTTCACCTCCAAGATCGTCTGAGACATAATTTTGTTCAGTGTAATTTCAGTATCACACACCCCTAGTCTCCAGTGGTTTGTAGTTGTGCCATCTCATCAGTTTCTTTTTTGGCTATAAAACCACAGGTTGGGTAAGTGTTGCCACTTTGCGGACAAACAAATTAGCGCAAAAAAATTAAGGTGCGTGAGCTGTGCATACGGAGTAAGAAAATCAGGCTGCATGCATACAGTACGCACACATATGCATATCCTAGCATATGCATAAAAACCGAAATATGATTTGGGAAGAACAGAAGCAATAGTAGAACAGAGCTTGTATATGATTGCTGCTGTTTGTACCTCTTTCCCTCCTGACCACAGAACTGTTACTTCTATTCACAGGAAGTCCCTGTCTCTGAGAACCTCCTCTGCTGCTCCATCCATCTTCTCCGCCGTGCTGTATGCCTTCCTCCCGTCCCAGCAGTTCCTCTTGTGATCTGATCTCTCCTGTCGAGGATAGTGTGCTGTGGCTCTCCTCGGCCATGTCTAGTGAGTGGCTGACGTGTAGCTCAGATCCCTGGATACCAGTAACAAAAGCACATGCATTTTGGGAAACCATTGCAGAGGTGCTAGCAGAGAGTAATGATGTGGTACCATTTACCTTAAAGGGATAGTTCACCCAAAAATTTAAATTCCATTATTATTTACTCATCCTCAAGTTGTTCTAAACCTGTATGAATTTCTGTCTTCTGCTGAACACAAAAGAAGATATTTTGAAGAATGTGGGTAACCAAACAGTTTCTGGTCTCCATTGACTTCCATAGTATTTTATTTTTTTTCAAACTATTCTTTTTAGGTGAACTATCCCTTTAACACTGTATCTTACCTTCCCAGCATCAAGTAATTTTTGGATCAGATATCATGTAAGCATAAACTGAAATCGACTTACTTCTTCTCCACAAAACTGGTCGATGGAGTCACAGTACACCTCGCTGTCCGAATCACTGGCTACATGGTGAGAACTGGACGCGTCTTCTGTTTCATATATATATATATAAAGAGAGTGATTCAGATCGGTTCACATAACTACTGCTAGTATGTCCTAGATCTTACTTTTAAAATAATAAATCAAGTCTTAGTTGGTAAATCATTACCCCCAATGTCCTTCTCCTCACTTTTGATGTGTCCATTGAGCTCAGTGACATCTCTGTTGTGCTTAATGTTTTCAGAGTCTTCTTCTGAATCCTGCCTGTTCAGATCAGACCTAGACTCGTGCGTTCCATTGGTAAGGCCTTTATGTTGGCCGATACTGCCATTAGATACTGGCTCTTTAGGTCTCCCTGCAGAAGCCCTTTTCTTCGGTTGTGAGGCTAAAAACACCAAGCATGTATTATTAATACACACATTATAAAGGAAATGTTAGTAGTGCTTACCAATGCAAAACTGCTCACGATACTGTATGGTTGCTAAGGCACTGCTAGGTAGTTGCTAGGGTGTTCTAGGTGGTTTGTAGGTGTACTGTGCAAAGCCAAAATAGAATCTAGAATTAGTTTCTAGATATGATTTATGTCCCTCCTTCAATGCATGGCTATTCAAGACTATTCAACTCTGAAAGATGCAATCTTTGCCAAACGTTTTTGGGTGAAAATGGTCCATTCATATTGTCAATTGCAATTTACACAGAAGTCACTTTAAAACCAAGCAGCTTTCTGTTGATCAGGTTGGCGAATTTGGATAATCAACTTGAACCTGTTGCAAAATCTGCATGAGGAAAGACTGCACAGCAATAGTAACAGTAATAGTGACATTTACCTTTAACTTCCTCTTTTTCGTTTTTTTCCTCCTCTTCCTCCTCATTATCATTTTCTCCGTCTTCCATGTCTATTGATTTAGTCTTTGGGGTTTCTGCTGTTTTGACGGGGTAACTGTCCAGGCTGCCATTCATCTCCATCGTCCTGATGATGCTTTTTGTGACACATTTGGGTGGTGACATTAGCATGCTCCCAAAGCCTGGAGACAACAACAATACGCATGTAAGATGATGCACTGAGGATACGTTCTGAAACTTAATATGCACACTTTCTAAAAGGTCTGCTCTTTCAGGACTATTTCACAAAAACTTAAGCTGTTCCGGTAACACTACAACCCTATAGAGAACCCGGAAATCTACACTAATAACAGCAGTGAGTGAACAACTAAGGTGGTATGGGAAACTCCTGGACTAAGGCACTATTAACTAAGGGCGCAGACCACTGGGAGAACACACTGCTATTCACTTGCCTTCAAGTTGCCTAGCAAATCTTTCCAAGCGGGCCGAACACGAAACAAAGGGGTAATTAGTTAATTAAGGTTAACAAAATGTTATAGTTATTTACAGTACATGCACACTACAGTTAATGTAGTGGGTCAGTAAGATTATGTTATGCTTAGCAAGGCTACATTTATTTTATCAATACAAATCTAAACTTTAATATTGTGAAATACAAATACAATTTCAAATAACTGTTGTAATATATATCAAAATGTAATTTAGCTGGATTTTCAGCATCTATTACTCCAGTCTTCAATGTCACATGATCCTTCAGAAATCATTGTAATATGCTAACTTGAAGCGTCCTTGCTGAATAAAAAAAAAGAACAACTCATAAGCAAATGTGATGCAAGTATATGAATTACTTCCTAACTACATTTTCGTCCTTATGTCAATGTAATTAATACAATGTATTTATTAAAGACTTTAGACTTTCTAGATGTAAGTGACATTTTAACACCAATTGAACTGATTTAATTTTATTTTTTACGACTTCATTTCTGTTTAATTTGAACTGATGCTATAGCTACGCCTTCATTACTTTAGATTTATTAAAAGCTCAACATTTTTAGGATATTTCTTACAAAGAAATGTCCAGTCATATTTAACCCCAAATTCAAGAGCAAAAAAGGTAAACAATAATATTTTTCATTAAAGATTACATTATTAATTTAGGTTTTTAAGTTTGTTAGTTTAGTAATTAATTTATTTAGTTTGTTAGTTAATTAATATGCATGTATGTGTGTGTGTGTGTATATATATATATAGCTTAACAGCATACATTTTAAATGTATTATTATTATACTTAGCAATTTAAATATTAAATATTATCTTAAAAATATATTTAGATTTTTGGGCAAAATGCAATTTTTGTGATTCACCTGAGAGAGCACTGTTATTCAGATTACCTGTGCTCAACTCGGACACTTGCGTTATCTTTTTCTTTTCATCAACAAGCTCATAGAACGGTCCAATGACCCGCAGAAGCTCCTCGACCTCATTTGTTACAGGCATGCTTTCCAGGATCTATTCGGCAAATTTAAAACAAAGTTTAACAAACCATTACATTAAATCATACAACATTTTCAAACACTGCAAAAAAATCTGAAACATTATACCAGTTTCAAATCTTCCACATAGGCCGCCATCGCCTCCTCCTTCGGCATTTCCCCAAGAGAATTCCACGCATCCCTAAAATGCAAGCAGGACAGTTCAACGAGAACTTTGCTCTGATAAGCTTGTCAACACTGATGTTGTCATCTCACGGTCAACTGAAACTCTAGCAGCGGTTTGCACCTTTCAAAACAACTCTCAGATGCATGTATAAAAGACAGAAGAACAAAAATAGTATGAAGCATAGTAAAATGGTCTGTGTAGAAAACATTTTTTGAACCATCTGACTCTCGGTTACATTAAAAACTTTCAACAAAGACTTTAAAATAGATTGTTTTTGCAGTACAAAAAAAAAAAGTACAAATGTGGAACTTTCAGTGGCACTAGTTACTAATAATACAAATCTGATGTGTTACTGATACTGATCTGTTATCTCAATGAACTTTCAACAGACCAACAGTTCACTTTCAATCTGTTATGGACACTGGTCTAAAGGGTGTAAACTCATTTAAAGGGGAAGTGTGTCATTTTTGCATCACTAGTGGCAACAAATGGAACTGCAAAAATATTGACTGTTTTCAAACTGATTTTAAAACACTACCCTTGTATGCCATTGGTTGAACAAGTATTCCATCCCCAAACTCACACCATGGACCCTTTTCACAAGACTGTGATGACGCGTTTCAACGGTCATCGGCATCGTAAATCCCCCAAAGTTTTTTTGCATCTTCATTTTTTTTAAATGTATGAACATTTATAACGCTATACTTTGTTTATTATATTACCTTTGCATAAAATTACAAAAAAACTAGTTAACGCAAATGCAAGGGTGTTTCTAATACAGCGTCTATGGGAGTGACGATAAATTTGACATCGTTCTCTCTACTGACTGGCATTATCAGTCTTTTTTTTTTTTTTGAAAGTCATGAAAACACTATCATGGAGTTTTTATTTTGCTATTTGAGCAAATGGGAATGCAAAACATATATTTGTGGTAGTCTCCCATTCACTGTTATAGAAGTTTACCCAACTATGATGACTTCTGCTGCTGAGAAACCCGGAAATGTGAAAAAGGTCCATTGGTTGAGCCATAATCTAACTTGACAGAGCAATGTTTTGGAAATGCTAACATTGTTTGCACTCTTTAGAAAGTCAGCTACTTTTATTAAACTGGGATATGAGAGACTTTTCTAACAGTGAAAAAATACACTTCAATTTTAAAGAACTAATAACACTCATAACTAAAACTTTCTTCATGAATTCACAAATCTGGGCATTTAGCAGGTTCAATACCATTTGGCTTTGCCAACGGGGTCCCAGAATCCTGGACGGGGAATCTTACAGGGGCCTTGTGTTGCTTGCTTGTAGTAGCTATAAAATTTCAGCATCATGTCATTGGAAGGCTGAAATGAACCTGAAAAAAATCAAATTAAAATCAACAAGTAATGCAATATTAGATTTAAAAAATAAATAAATGAGCCTATACATATAAGATTAGTCTGCAAGATTAGTCTTTAACGAGCCGAAAAGAATGCACATCACACCTCTGTTTATCAGTTTGCACTGGCTACCAATAACTGCTCGCATACAATTCAAGGCATTAATGTTTGCCCACAAAACCACCACTGGCTCTGCACCCCTTTACCTAAATTCATTACTTCAGAGTTATGTGCCTTATAGAAGCTTGCGTTCTGCAAGTGAACGGCGTATTAATACTGTATATATACATATATATCAAGAAACGTTTAATATTTGAGATTTTTAATATTAAAGATATATCTATCTATAATAGGTTAGTTGATTTCTCAAATTTAATATTTAGGAAGAAATCCTAAGAAGATCCAGCTTAATAGGTTTAGCCTAATTTATTTAAGAAAACCAGTAAGATTTTGTCTGATTAATGCTTGAACTTATTAGGATTCATTCCAAATTAAATTAATATAACATATTATATAATGTGTGTGTCTGTAGGTATATATATA
>NW_015537993.1:238561-243904 GCF_001515605.1 Sinocyclocheilus anshuiensis
TTATGTTTCAAAGAATCTTAGGTCATAATGCACTATAAAGTCATGACAATAATTAAAAAATCATGCTTAAGTGTTCCACAAACAAACAAAAAATAATAAATAAATAAATAAATAAATAAATACATATCATATTTGTTTGGGGTAAACAAATACAAATTTTAATTTTTGGGTGAACTATCCCAGAAATACCATTAACATATCTTTAATATCTCTTGTTGTCATATGGTAATAAATCACATGACACACACACACACAGAGTCTCTGATCAAGGCTAGTGGCACACGAGCAGAGGTGGAAAGTAACTAATTACATATATTGTCGTTACAGTACTTGAGTACAGTTTTAAATTGTTTTCTACTTTCTTGAGTATAATTAAATTGTGGTACTTTTACTTTTACTTGAGTAGAATAAAACTAAAGTATTCAACTTTGCTACATTTATTTTTCACCAAAAGTACAAAGTACAAAACTAAATAAAAATAGACGAAGAAGGCGCCGATGGAGAAACAGAGCGAGCCGGCGTTTGACGGGCACTTTTCAAACTGCTGGGGTGGAGCCCTGCACTTCAGCCAATAACAGACAGGTCTGACTCGGGTAAAAAAAAAACATCAAAACTTCCAGTTTACCTGGGGGGCGGGGTGTTCAAACTGCGCTTTGCTTTGACTGTTAATCACCTGCGTTGTCGTTTTGAATCAGCATCATTAGCGTTTCAGTATTTTAGTGAATGTGAGCTATGCTCTGATTTTAAATCATAATTTTGTCAGCTCCTGAAATGGGTCATACCATCGATATTACACAGCATTATAAGTAAATAGAAACTCGGTTGATAGTAGGACGCAGTTATTGCATGGATGGAGCAAGAACAATGCAAGTGTCTAAAATACAGTGGGTACGGAAAGTATTCAGACCCCCTTCAATTTTTCACTCTTTGTTATATTGCAGCCATTTGCTAAAATAGTTCAGTTGAATGGTAAAAATCACCCTCTTTAACAGTGCAGCTAAAATAACCTCAACATTAACAACAACACTGAAATAAGAGCGCATGCATTTTACGTGCATCTGGCTGATAGATAAACCATGATTTATCTGTCAATCAGATGCATTTAAAATCACTTTTTATGTGTGCGTGCTTTGGATGTGTGAGCACATGGGCAAAGAAACCAGATAGTCTATGTATGACCAGATGATTTATTCATATAAAAAATGAGACGGTATGAACATTACGGAGAGCTAAACACTCTCATGCAGTGCATGTTTCATTCATACTCGAAGCTGGAGGGCGCCCTCGCGCAGAAAGTCCAAAATGGCCAAGTAGAAGTAATAACTTATGACGTGCAGGAAATCCCTAATATGGACAAAGGCATCCCGCTATTGCTGTAGCTAAAAAGGTAATTTCAGGTAATTTTGAGGTAATAAATATAGTATATGAATAATGCAGTGCTAATTGACATAACATTTACTTATGAAGTGCAGGAAATCCCTAATATGCACAAAGGCATCCCGCTATTGATATAGCTAAAAAAGGTCATTTCAGGTCATTTCGAGGTAATAAATATAGTATATGAATAATCCAGTGCTAATTGACATTTATTACAGTATAGAAACTATTCTGCCTTATTATGTGTTTGTATAAACCAATTCTAAAATTGTCATTAGGAAAATACAGAAAAAATATTATAGAATACAAGTTATTGGTTATCATCCAGCGGTGTATTTGATTTCTTATCCAATTAAAAGACATAAGAAAAAAATAAAGCTTGTCAATTAGACGAGTCAAAAGTTGTTGTTTTTTTACATTGCTGTCCCCCTCATTTCTGAAATTATGGCTATGCCCCTATGTTTGCAGTACAGAAAACAGAGCACGAGTCTTCTTGTGCTTGAATGGTTTAAAGTCATATTAAAATGTGCATAAAGGAATCGATAAGAGGAATCGAATTTTGAATTTTATAACAACTAGACGATTCCTGACCTTAAGCATCCTATTCCAGAATTGGAATAGTTTTTGAATTCCCAAGCCTAGGTATGGGTTAAAATGTTAAATAAAATGCTCTTTTTTGTCCTACTGAAAATGTGCCTGGAGTCCACCTTTGTTTACAACATTACATTACATAACATTATTACAAACTACACTTTCAATAGGATTTTAAACCATTCAAGTCAAGAAGACTCACAGGCTGTTTTCTCTGCTGCACACACATCCTTGTGTAAGTGTTCTTTAGCCTGTTGATTTTCATTCATAGTATTCAGCTAACAAGGGAATACTTTGCGATAAGAGTTACAATAAATGTGAATTATATCTAAGATTTTTTTATTCATTCATTTATTATTATTATTTTTTACCTTATTGGAATCAAAATTAGAAATGTGAATTAGCATTGCATTGCAATTGTGTGTTTATTGTCTTCCACGTTTCATCAATCAAAGCATCTCTATCTGTGAGTGTGAGTGTTAGGGTTAGGGTTAACCCTGCTCCATAATGCTCACATCTCATTTTGGGTAAAAATAGAAAAATTATACTAAAGTACTTTGTAACTTGAATAGTTTTTCAGCAAACTACTTTTTTACTCTTATTTGAGTCATGCTATTTTTCATTACTTTTACTCGTACTCAAGTAAATTATTCCTTAAGTAGCAATACTTTTACTTAAGCACAATTTCTTAGTATTCTTTCCACCACTGCACACGAGTTGTTTCAGAACTTAAGCCTGGCTGAACGTAGGCTAATCGCGTTGACCGTGGAAACTGGTGATAATTTGTTATTTTTTTTTATTATGAAACTGTAGCGATCAAATGAAGTATGTGAGGGGTCGTGTGCACTGCAGCAATATAACATCATTTGTAAGTCGCTTTGGATAAAAGCGTCTGCTAAAAGACTAAATGTAAATGTAATCTAACACACAATACACTGCCTAAATGACTGTGACTTATTTACTCACCGTTTGAAGGTAAATTTTGGATCACTTTGACAGCAGCATTGAACCTCTGCTCGTAGACTGGCTGGTTGTCACCCTCCATCATGACAATCTCACCGCTACAGCAAGATCGGGATCAAACCTGCCAGCAAAGTTATATTCAATAATAATCGGTTGATGTAATGCATGTTCCTAGCATTTGTTACAGTAAACCTAAGCTGCACGTTACAAGTTAACAAGCCAGTTTATTATTCCAAAAGAAGTAAACGAAGCCAAAAACAATCCAATTCGTCTCGACAAATCCTGAAGGACAAGCAAGACATGACTGGAAGTGCAGTGAATAGAATTTAATGTGATATTTCCAGATCAAATTGCATTAGAAATAATCGAAACGACGTTAAACCAAGCACGAGCATTTGATACGTTACCATTTGCTGCTCTTACCTGCTTTACTGGAGACTACGACCTCATGAATACTGACAGCCAACATACGAAAGCCTTCCTCAGGTGTTTACAGGGAATTGTAGTTGCTTTAGAGAGCAACACTGCCATTGAGTCTTGCAACAACGACATTTAAATCCTACAAATACCATAATTCTTTATCTATACGCGTAGCATCCTGGGTAATGTAGTTCACTGAGGTGAGCTTACCCAAGGGAGTTTAAGGCATAAAAAACGTCTCTGACTACGAACTTTGAAAACGGCCAGCAATATTTTGACGCATATTTCTAAAGAAACATGTGCGCTTAATCCTTTCCTGCGCAATAGACGAAGAGGCAACTTTGTAACACTTACTGGAACACATAAAAGCATCCCCTCCCTCGTTACTGGATGTAGTGTAACACTACAACTCCCAACGTTCCATTCGCTCAGCAACAAAGTATCAGCTGTGCTGATAGGTGACGCTGTGGTGAAAGCGAGGCGATGGGAAGTCTGACCCATTTCCTAGAATCGGTTCGTTCGAACAGCTCTTTTCAACGAACCGTTTAAAAGAAACGATTCTCTTATTCTTTTACGCAATTACGTCACCGTGCGTCCCTGTCATCCTGGCGTTGCATATTAAATACTCAAATGAAGCCACATATATTTGTTTACTGGTATTTTCTCGATTATATTATAGGTAAAACGGGCGTACATTTACCATTTAAAACTTTTCAACTCTCATAGTAATGTAAATACAATGTGGAATTAATTAAACTACTACTTTTAATTTACATCTCATGGTTTTGCCGATTTTAATATTAGCCTATTTTGTTTTATTATTATTATTATTATTATAAACAACTCTTTTTCGTATGCATGTTGATAAAACTGCCATATAATCAAGTCGTCAACATTTCCAGTGTGTCATATTCCTGCTACTCGGTTCACTCCAAAAACTCGTACTACGGGTTCTCCGTTGATGATCCGGCTCAATGCGAGTCGCGCATGTTTCGGTTCAATGATTCAGTGAGTCGTTAACTCGAGAACAGCTCCTCCCTATTCAGTCTGATATACGAATCGTTCAGACCAGTTTTGTGAACCGGTTCGATTGATTCAATACAAAGATTCGACTCAAATGAACGATTCTGACATCATTGGTCTGGGGCTGAGTTTGAGCTTCAATCAAATCCCAGAGACGAGGAGTAGGAAGCTCTGTTGAGACATGTAAGATGGCAGAGCTGCAGATGTTACTAGAGGAAGAAATTCCAGCCGGTAAACGAGCTCTCGTAGAGAGTTACCAGAACCTTACGAGGGTCGCGGACTACTGTGAGAATAATTATGTTCAGGTAAGCACGCGCTGATCTCCAGCACTGCTGTGGGGATCTGACAGGAAATGTGGGGTAAAATGGAAATGCAGGGATGAGCCGCTTTTGGGAGAACATTTTGAGCGCATAAAGGGCGATCTTTTTAAAAGCTTGATCTTAGTTAAGTGGTTTGTTGATAAGATGTGTGTGTGTGTGATCGTTAGGGGGATTTGTGTCGTTTGCATTGAGGGTGTGTCTGGATACTGTTTAACTCACACATATGAAGTGTTGTTGATATCTAGCAGAATTGTCTCAACTTCAGAAAGGAGGATGTGAGAGTTGTCTGGTCTTCAGAACGATATATTTCTGACTGTCTTGACTAGGGATATGCCGGTATCAAATTTTCATGTTGCGATTAATTGCTAATGCGTTTGTCACGGTATACGGTATTATCACGATATTGAATTTTAGTAAAAAAAAAAAAGTGCTGTCATAATACAGTATGACAGGTTTAATAACTTTTGTCTTATAACAAAAATAACTGGACATTTAAATGCTATAAAGCAATACAGAAAAATCTATAAATTTAACAGTTTTACACAGATTAAAGTGCAAAAGAACTATAAAGCGCAATAGGTATCACTTTACAATAAGACCTCATTAGTTAACCTTAGTTAATGCATTAACATTCACAATGAGCAATAGC
>NW_015537993.1:243914-253701 GCF_001515605.1 Sinocyclocheilus anshuiensis
AAACACGATTCAGAAACAGAAAGTAGTGCAGCTGCTTTGTTTACAGGGTTTCCGGGGTAACGGCTGCATTAAATAAATTATTATTATTATTATTATTATTAATTCTGCAGTTTAGCGCCATCTGCTGTCAGAGAGTGAAAGTGCACTTAGTCTAGTCTTGACGATAGACTACACTTTCAGTTTTCTTAAGCTTGAAGAGAGAAATTAATTGTGTCATATGGGAACATTCAAGATAATAGTTGAGCTAAAGTCATGTTTTAGTAGATCACTCACTGTTTATTGTATCTGCTTCCTCAAAGTGCTGTTTGTGAAACTGTTTTTTTTTTCCCCCACCAGAAAGAGAGAGAGAGAGAGAGAGAAAAAAACTGAAAATATATCAGTTTATTCGATTTTTTTTTTCACATATGAAACTGTTTTTACAGACTGTTAAAGTCTTTTGCAGGCTCAAAGTATATCATACTGTTAATATGTCAAGCCTTTTATACTGCTAGTCATTAATTTGATATATCAATATTTAAAAACATTTTTATACTAATATAAACATATTATTTTAATATTTCGGCTTTATTATTTAAGTTTGTTTTATTTAAATTTCATTCATATAATAAAAGGTTTATTAAGTATATAATCGTTTTAAATATTTATTTTTTTATTGCTATTAATGTTTTTAATTCTGTTTTATTTTGTTTGTAATAATTAATGATTTTATTAAACTAAAATAATATGTATTTTTCATTTCAAAAGAATTTGCCTATAATAAAAAAGTAAGTAAAATAAATATGTATACAAATATTTATGATCTTGTTTATTTTATGGTCTTATTATTTGTTTGCATGTAGACCATTTATCAGTATGGAATATATATCTGGAATTGTTCTATGCACAGATTTGCAATGACAGAACTAATTGCTAGTAATGATTAACAGTTAAATGATCCTCCTCTGTCAGGAGAGTTCAGTGCACTCTTGATTTACAGCCTATAAGGAACATTTTAAGAGCTAATGAAATACTTTGTAATTGTTTGCGCCAGATGTTCGCAAACAATGCTGTATTTAACCCCTGTCTCTCTAACCTATATTTCTCTCAAGATACAAAACACCTGTTAGAAGTGCCTAAGATTGAGCCACGTGTGAGATCTACTAAAACGCACTGAGTCAAAATGTTTGATTATGTTCTAATTCCTTAAGAAAAAGTTGCTTGACCGGTAGCGCAACATTTGTTCGAAAAGCGGCCCGTCAGGTTTGATGTAAAATGGCAACTCTTTCCTCCGCATGACCGAGCACGCATTGAGTCGCACCGATACTACAGCAGCGACCGCAGAAAAAGATGACTTAGATGGGAAACCGATCACTACGTCTAGTGTTCAAGTCCTGGCTTGACAGTACGGCCTGCAGGCTACCATGTGGCTTTATTCCACCCTGTCTGTTCTTCCTCTACCTCATGCCTGAGCGCAGGATGAAGGCACTTCCTGTGAATGACTGTGTCGCTGTGATGATGCAGCAGCAGATGGTGGGAGTGGGTCTGTGTAACCAGGACAGCCACTGCCCCACTTTCTCATGTTCTCTGTGTGTGTTTGAGAGAGAGAGAGAGAGGCATGTGAAGCATGTAAGGAGTGCCGTGAAGTCGATCGTCTCCTCCAGGGGCAAGGACTGGTCACACTGCTGTTTCTAGCCTGCATGTGGAAATGTTGATCTTTCTCGTTCTGGATTTAATCACAGATGACATCCAGAGACTTTGTTTTACCCAGAATGCAAAGCATGTGTCAAAGGAATAGTTGATTTACTCATTGTCACGCAGTTCCAAACCCTTATGACTTTCTTTTTAAAGTGGAATATGAAAGGAGAAGTTTGGCAGAATGGTATTTTCTGTTTTCTGTACAATGACAGTAGGTTGCCAAACTGCAAAAAGCACTATTTGCATGTCAAAAAGACAAAAGCTAACCATAAAATATTCAGTGGTGGACGAAGTGCTCAAATCAAATCAAGCGATCGAGTACAAGTTCAGATATATCACTCCAGTAAAACTACAAGTACTTCTTTTAAATTTCACTTGAGTACTTGAATTTGAAAGTACTAGATTTTTTTTTTCAAATTATAAATTATTATTTTTTTTTAATTACTTGATTTTTTTTTTCTACTTAAAGGGTTAGTTCACCCAAAAATGAAAATTCTGTCATTAATTACTACATACGCTCTTTGCGTTCAGTGGATACTTTCCAAAATGGCGCTAGGGTGACGCAGAGGAGACGAATTGTTGAATAAAGTCATTTTTTTTTCCTTTGGCACACAAAAAGTATTCTCGTAGCTTCGTAATATTACGGTTGAACCACTGATGTCACATGGATTATTTTACCGATCTCCTTGCTACGTTTCTGGACGTTGATCGTGGTAGTACCCTTGCTGTCTATGGGAGGGTCAGAGAGCTCTCAGAATGCATCAAAAATAGCTTAATTTGTGTTCCGAAGATGAACAAAGGTCTTACGGGTTTGGAACGACATGAGGGTGAGTAATTAATGACAGAATTTTCATTTTTTGGGTGAACTATCCCTTTAAGTATTAAAAGTGCAGGTTGATGTACCAAGTTTATCATTTATTCATACGCCTTCAAAACATTAAACATCAATATACTAAAATATTTGTTACCGATAACTCAAGCTAGTGAATAACAAAATACAAATAGTTTCATATTTTTTGAAGCTGCAACTGTTGCTGGGATGATGCACGGATATTAATTTATATGGACATTATTTATACCGTGTACCTTATGACATACAAACAACATAAAATGGGCCTAAACAGTTCTCCTTTTTGCAGCAGTTTTTGTTGACAAATAACTGACAGTCATGTCTGAAATAGGATTTTCATTTACAATAATCAATACTCTATTATAGACTGATATATTGCAATATAGGCAACTTTTGCACCATCAGTTGTGCAGACTTTCAAGGTCCGAGAATCTCCCAGCTTTCTGTTCATTTCGAGTCAGACATGGTCTTTGAATCAGTGAGTTGTCGACTCAAGTAAAGCTGCAATCTGATCAGTTCAATTTGTGAATGAATCGTTAACTGCAGTTTGCAGGCAGATTCATGAGATTCATTGAAAGTAATCAGCTCTTCAGCGGGTGCTTATTTATTCAGCTCAAAATAACAAGGAAGTATGTGTTTTCATGAAATAGAAAATGTCAAAATCTAAAAATATACATGGAAATTATATTTTGCTGTCCAACACTGAAAGTGCTCCATATGATTCATAAGCAATATTCCATATTTAATTAATTGTACGATAGCTTTGTGAGAAACGGACATCAAATTACTGAAAGGAGTTAAACATGGAATTGTGCGGCTGTCCCAAAGTTGTTGTATGGAAATGAGCAGCTTGGACAATCTGCTAAACTTCTCCTTTTGTGTCCCACGGAAGAAACAAAGTCACCAGAGTTTAGATTTGGAATGACGTGAGAGTGAGTAAATGATGACAATACTTTAATTTATTTAACTGTACTTTGATACACTTACATTTAAGGTTTATGGAAATGCAAGTTGCATTGTTTTATCCATGCATGCATTAAAGTTAAATCTCTGGTGTTTTAATGTTTGTTTTTAAAACTCCCCAGAGTCCAATTTGCATGTTTGTCCAGCAACTGTGCCTCTTTTGGAATGCAAGACAGCGTGCTACTGTAATCTCCGTGGGCAGGTTGGCTTCTGACAAGGATGCATTAATGAACACAAGCCACCTGGCTTAGCAACACCATCGCTATGCGCACAAATGTAAAAGTTTAGTGAGGAAAGTGCTCTGATACTAAACATATTGATGTTTCCAGCAGTCATTCTCCTAGCTGGTTTTCTGTTGAGTTTAGGTGCCCTGCTTATTTAGCATGGCCTTCTCAATGACACTTGTTAGTCTCCGAGCGTTCTGCCCTGCATGACTCAAGCACTGACTTCAGCAAACCAAGTGCACTGCAGACTAGGAGTTTCCATATAATAGGACAAGTGTGAAGATTGCTGCCCACCGTTCCAGTGTGGCTTCTCTGTGGAGGATGTTGGTATTGTGTTCAGAACAATAAGTCTGATTTTATTGTGATATGAAAGGCCTACACCAGAATTTCTGAAAAGACAGTTATAATTAAGAGACACTGAAAATTTAGGATTAGATAGTGTATGTAATATACAGTGTATTGATATTTTGGAAATACGTTATTGTAGAGCTGTGCAATTAATCGCATGCGATTGTCAAGCGCATTTCGTCAGTAAAGCCGGTTCCGTGATTGGTAGTAAATCGCCATCACCTGCTTTCAGATGGAGCGGCATTTAATACACACAGCCGTAGTTCACTGACAAGCTAGGCAGTATCGCGTTCATAATCGAATGCGATTCATCTGCGATTATGAACACGATATTGCCTAATTGTACAGCCCTACGTTATTGGTTCTTGTGTGTGCAGAAGTCACCACCGTGATGCTGGGGTGTTTTGTGTATTGCTGTGCAGTTGCTAATAAAATTTTAAGCCCAATTAGAGTTTAGCATTTTAAGCATGATCAGAAAAACTGGACTGAGCGCTTACTGTATGTGCGTGCTGGTGATGAAATTTGTGTCATGCACTGTATGCATAGTAGCATATACTTATGGGCTTTGAATATCAATAGGGATGTAACTATTCACTCAACTCACGATGCGGTACGATTCACGATACTGATTTCACAATACAATTTTTTGTAACAATAAAATGAGATTTAAAACAAATTATAAATAAAAATGGGTCCTTTTATTATTTCCCAGACAAAATACTGCACATTTCTTTGTGAAATTGAAATATGTCAAGCAGAAAATAAAAAAAAGAAATATTTTCATATAAACAAAGTAAGGCTTTGCATGTGCTCTTTCTATTTAAAATTAGAGGCAATCACTACATTTTAATCTCGATCCAAACAAAGATCCTGCATACATGCAGCATGAGCAGTTTTTTATTTAAATGAGATTGTATAATTTCGAATTTAGCTTTGTGAAACTATATGACATAAAACATATCTGCACAAAACAAAAACAGTAGATGGGCTGAATAAGAACGCAGATTCACTCTCTCCCAGTAGATGGCGCTTATGGAACAGTGGTAATATGGCGTTTCCTCGGTTACCGCTGTAAACAAATCAGTGCTGTGCTTATAAACACCACATTAATATGCGTTATACAGAGGCAAGATGAAAAGAAAATACCATTTAAACTTTTCTGAAGTCAGTCAGTTCCCCTCAGAGATACATTCATATAAATCCCCACTCCCAATTGTATCGCAGTTCGTTTAACTTCTCAACCGACTTCGACAATTAACCGACAATCGTCACATATTTTTTAAATCAATTTTCAGCTGGCTCAGTGTGCATCGTTACATCAAATATTAATAACCCTTGATTTTTTTATTTTTTATTTTTTTACACAGTGAAGTAGCTAAAATAATAAAATTAAAGGTTTTTTTTTTTTTGATAAGTGGTCAACCACTGAAGCACAACCAATCAGCTTGCAAAACAGTGCTGTGAGAATATTCAGAGTTCTCACTGATAAGAGTTGTAAAATACCTTTTACAACCAGACCGAGGTCATGTGTATCTAAGCTTTTCTAATCTAGCTGTTTGTCCTGTGACCTTCATAGGTGTGGCTTGTTTCTCTTTGAATGAGTCTGTGAGTCTGAATAAGGGTGGTTCCATCTAGGATAGATTGCCATATCATGGGCACTGTCCTTCTCAGCCTGGGCTTTACTTGTGCAGAGCTTAGATGCCTATGTTTAATACCTTTCTCATTTGGTACTTGGTTATCTAGCCAGACCACCACAAACTTTGACTGTTTTTGGCTGATTTATGTTGCACAAACATTAAGTACACTAAACTTGTTTTGAGAAACATCAATAAAAGAATGACTTGCAGTTCATTGAGTGTGTTGATTGAGTAACCACTCTGATGGATTCATTCAGTGAAGGATTCGTACCGGTGACTCCTGAGTTTGTGAGTTTTATTGAGTGATTCATTAAAAGAATAAACTTGTAACAGTCATTTGCTTGTGAATCGGCGTACACCCTAAACCCAACCGATAGTGATGAAAAAAGTGAGATAAAACACATTCGCTGACATTTTAGCTTACTTAAGTCTTTGAGCTCTTTTATTGTGACTCGTGTTTCACATGACTCGTACTCAAGTGCTCCGCATTACTAGTGCAGTGCTGTACCAGGTGAGCTACCGAGCAAGTTTACTTTGTCAGAAAAGCCATAGGCCTATGGAGCTGTTTGAATGATGCAAACATCAAAATGAGTTGTTAACACGGAATTTTGTGAAAATAAGGCTTTATTAATCAATAACAATTGATTAATAAATTGATCAATAATTGTATGTATAGGTACGTTTTTGGAGTTTGGAAAAATGTAGGTCAATATTCAATGTAGGGCATGTTCGTTTGATTTTTATTTTATTTTTTGTCATCTCTGGTCTAATGCAATGATATTTAAAGCTGCAGTCCGTAAGTTTTGCCTCTTTGTCGCCATCTCTGTTTGAAAACCAGCAATTGCAGCTGTCTGCAGAATTATCTTCCTTGCGTGGGTTGTGCGGCGGCTCGGCTCCAGCGCGGATGAATAGAATGTTTTGAGGAGTACGTGTGTGTGGCAGTCAGTCACTGCACCGGTGTGGATATTTACTGTACTTCGCAATCACAGATTCTAGCCTACGTCTTGGAATATATGACCCAAATAAGAATTTTCACCAGATATTGTCATCTGAACAAGTAACAAGTCTGCCATGTTTGTTCTGACCAACTGAGGAACAAAGCATTACAATAAATCGCGCTACCAATTGTGATTTAATCTAAAGATCGGTTAGCTCATATCACATCAAACCGTGCAAATTATAATTATTGTTATACTTTATTCTCAAATTGTTAATGTTAACAACATTAATTCACGTTTCATAAACACATAATCCTTTCTGGATTACAATCCGCCATCAAAATGAAAAACATTTAATTATTCCAGCTGCTGTGAGAAAAGGCTATAAGCGATCGGCCACCTGCAGGATCCTCACATGCGATAGCCTAGTAGCCAGGACAACTTCTTTATGTTTACAGACGTGACGTAATGACGCAGTGCCATGCTCGAATTTCCAGCGAAACCTTCTCGTACCACTCAAACTAGAAACCATTATTATAAGATAACCGTTGTGAATTCGGCTAAGACGTAATGACGCAGAGCCATGCTCGAATTTCCAGCGAAACCTTCTCGTACCACTCAAACTAGAAACCATTATTATAAGATAACCGTTGTGAATTCGGCTAAAGTAAGGCGATAGTTGGTTTTGAACACTGGCTGGTTATGTACTTGCTCAAATATTGATTTCGTATCATTTTTAACCAAGAAAAGTTACAGACTGCAGCTTTAAGCATTTCAATTTGGCTTTAGCGTTCAGCTACTTTTTGAGGCCAGTGTATGCTTGAATTGTGCAATGGATGTCATTGAGCGTTGCCATGGAAATTGACACAATAACCCCCCAGATGTCTCTGTTTACGGAATCGAGGTCAGACGCTGGGGCAGTTATCCTGGGAGAGACAAGACTTTACCACTGCTAGCTCAGCTCCAGCTAACATATGTCCTGGAAAGTGGTGTTAGCATTGCTCATGCCAGTACCTAGATTACGCCACAAGACCATAATCCTTCTCCTGCTGGCATCCTCTAGCAAAGCCACATCAGTAAATCCTACAATAGTGTAGGATTTTCCTGGTGGAGATTCTCAGCTGGCCCTGCAGGCAGTGTTGCGAAGCAGTATGCGCTTGGGTGGGAAGTGCTCTTGAATGCCCCTTCCTGTGATCAGACACGGTGATTACTACCCAGTGGCTATAACAGATTAAAGAGCCATTAGAGGCCTGTAATTACAATCCTGCTTCTTTGGCTTTGACTTCCATCTGTTCTTTTGCATTAAATAATTGACACAAAGGACACACTTTGAACTCTTTGAAGGGCTTGTCACCCAAAAATGGAAATTCTGTATACTTATCGACATTTCATTCCAAATGTGTATGACTTTCTATGACTCTAGAGAGAGTGCAAAAAGGACGGAGTGCGGATGAATGCAACAGATGGCTCCATCTTGAGACAGGCACTTTAAAATAACTTTTGAAAAAACAAGGCTGAGTGCTGAACGCCTGTCAAGTCAGTGGCAATGAAAATAGTGTTGACCCTTTCTATAATTATTATGATAATTTGCAAGCAGCGCAAAAAGATGGCTTTTAAGGTATTTTTAATTCAATTGATCAGCGAGTCTTTGGCAAGAACTACAATACGATTAGATAACAGCAAAAAAAAAAAAAAGTCATAAGGTGTTTAAAAAAAAAAATAGAATCTCTTAAGAGTTTTTCAAGAATTGCACTTACGAATTTAACTTTATCTAAATTCTTTCTTAAGATTTACAAGAATCCGGGCCGCCGTCTTATTTATTTACATTGTGCAAAAGAGCAACTTGGACCTTCATTCTAACTTTTTATTTTTTCCTTCATGAGAATACAAATAATAGAGGCTTGTAACAGTATGAGTAAATGATGACAGCATATTCATTTTTGGACATATTAAGCCTGTAGATGTTAGTTCACACTGCCTTTAAGAATACCACATTTTTTGAGTCAGTGTGTTTGTTGGGTTCTGAATCGAACAAACAACAGAATGTTTACAGGCCATTTGTTAGGGCAGAGTGAACTGGCCTTAAGCAGTATTATAAATGCTAAATGCAGATTTTCATAACCAACTAATTGGTGGGTTGCCTTAATGACTAATTCACTAATTGGTCTTAAAGGGATAATCCAAATTAGTCTCTTATCATTTACTCAACCTCATGTCATCCCAGATGTGGGCTATATGACTTTCTTCCTTCAGTTTAATACAAAGACTTTTAGAAAAATAATCCATCTCTGTGAATCTATATAGTGCAAGTGCATAGGTGCCAGAATGTTAACACTCCAAAAAGCACACACAGTCGTCATGAGGGTTATTCATATGACCCCAGTAGATGAATCATTGTCTTCTGAAGTGAAATGACAGGTGTGCGTAAGAAACAAAAATACTAATATTTAGGCCTCGGCGATAAAACGGTATCGATATTTATCGAAGGTACACCTTCTTCGATAACGATAGAAAAAATGTTCGATATAGCACACGATATAGGCACGTGCTATGAGTGACGCAGACAGCACACACAAACACGAACACATGCTGAAATGAGTGCTGTGCCTGCCTGTGATGAGGAGATTGTGAATAAAGAATGAATATTAGTCGAATTTAAAATAAACATTTGCATTTGAATGTTAGGAGTGCGTCAGGGAGCGTCATCAGTGGCGCACGAGATGTGGTGATGTAAGTGACGTTGTTTAATTTCAATGTTTTGTTAGTCTAGCCCACGAGACGCGCCACTGCTGCGTTATTCATTCAAAATATTAGAGAAATATAGAAGCTCAATGCGGAGAAGATCTTGATTAGGTTAAAACCGAAACCAAGCCATTCACACAGAACGAATATTCAGTGCATTTTTTTGACGGACAAACATGACTGCTGCACTCGCGTCTCACACGAGAGGTATAGAAAGCCATGCAATATTAAAACAGTGTAAACTTTTAGAAAACACGTCACAAATTTGTGGAGGTTTATTCCTTTTCGCTGCGTCTCATGTTTTTAAATGCAATCTGTGTGAATGGCGCTTCGGCTCTTTGGATTAAGCAATGCATAAATACATGATGCTGTTTTGTTCATAATTGTTTATGCAATTTACGAAATTATATT
>NW_015537993.1:256207-270866 GCF_001515605.1 Sinocyclocheilus anshuiensis
AAAATATGACTGCTGCACTTGCGTCTCACACAAGAGATGTATAGAAAGCCATGCAAAGTTAAAACAGCTTAAACTTTTAGAAAACATGTCACGAATTTGTGGAGGTTTATTCCTTTTCACTGCGTCTCATATGTTTTTTAATGCAGTCTGTGTGAATGGCGCTTCGGCTCTTTGGATTAAGCAATGCATAAATACATGATGCTGTTTTGTTCATAATTGTTTATGCAATTTACGAAATTATATTTGATTTTTATTAGTTAATTTAGATTTTTATTTAGTACATTTTTTTATAGATCGATATTTCCTTGCGTTGACAATTTAAATGTGCTGCATTATTTTGCCCTCCTGTGGCCTCGGGAGCTCAAAAGAGTACATTTTTTTATAGATCGATATTTCCTTGCGTTGACAATTTAAATGTGCTGCATTATTTTGCCCTCCTGTGGCCTCGGGATGTCAAAAGTTTCCTTAAGACCTATTTAAATCTGCATATAATACATTAGAAATTAGATATTTGATTAATTATTATTTTGTGTGTGATTGTTAAAACAAAAAAATATTTGTTGTTTGTCTCAATAAATTGGGTTAATTTAAAAATACAGTGGTTAAATAAAAAAAAAAAATCTATTGCTCTGTTTAAAAAAAAAAGGTTATAAAAAATGTCAATAATTATCGATACTGAATTATATGAAACATTATATCGTTGATACATTTTTTAGCTATATCGCCCAGCCCTACTAATATTTTAAATTCTAAACCATCAGTTCATCCACTGGGGTTTTATGGATTGCTGATTACGAATCATTGTTGTTAATGATAGCTAAAATTAAGACTATTAAAAGTTGTTTTCGTTAACTGAAATGAAGCTAAAATATAAATAGTAGATGTAAAACGTAACTGTACAAAACAAAAATTAGAAATATTCCTTTGGCAACTAACTGAAATCAAGTTTAAGTTACTAAAATTACTAAAACTAAAACTGAAATAAAAATAAATTAAAGCTAAATAGAAACATTAAAAAATAAAACTAATAAAAATGGCAAAAGCACATCATAAAATGACTAAACTTAAACTAAAATTCAAAATATGAATAAATGCTGTTATAGAATATAAATAATACTAAAACCTGACAATGATGGTTGTATGTGTTTTTAATGATGTATTATTTTTCTAATAAAAAAGAAAAATGCAGATTTTCTCCTTTGGGTGTGCTATCCCTTTAAAGGCACAATATGTAAGATTTTTTTATTAAAATAACCAAAAACCACTAGAACAGTGTTATATATTTTGCTGACTTGTGTACATACATTATCCCAAATGTTTCGAAGAATGTTTAAATCCAGAGAAATAAGCAATTTTAACTATTGACATGGACCATAGTGTCCATAGTGTCATTGTGTCACCTGCCAATGACGTCATAACCCCTCGATTTCCAGTTTTGTTTTGTAGAAAACATGGAAACACCAAAGACGCTTTAATATGTTTTGCGTTTTAATAGACCGGTGACGACCGCACAGAGCAGCATTATAACAGAACTTTCAAATGTATCTAGTATGATAAAACAGCGCTGCTTTTTTCCCCCATATACGCACGACCGCAAGGAGCGGAAGCGGTAGACTGTGGCATAATAAAAGCTCCGCTGCTTTCGAGCCGCGTGTCACGCTCGTTCAGCGGCCTCGTTTCGCTTCGACGGCTTTCAGCCTCACCCTGCTTCATTCTACTACATTAATGAATCATAAGCTCATCCATGAACATGATTTCTGCCCGAGTCGCGTCGGATTGCATCGGCTGTGGGGATGAAGACGACAACTCCCATGATTCCACACTCAGTCACGGCGTCATCAAACTACGCCTTTGTCTATTTGTTTATTTTGAATACGCGCCCTCTAGAGGCGAAAATTACATATTGTGCCTTTAAGGAAACCTTGAGTAATTAGACTGGTTTCAGTGTTTATTAGAGGATGTTTACATAAAGGCATGTTCTTCATTCAAAATTAGACAAACACAAACAAGACCACAGAAACCAGTTGAGTCATCTGCACAATAGCCGCGTTTCCATTGTCGGGCCAAAAGCAGGCGTGCTAGTGCCTGCCAGGGCCAGTCGCGTTTCCACTGTCACTTACGGGGCTTGATCGTGCCTTGTTGGTGCTTCCTCGGGGCCAACAGCCCGGGTTTTTTGGCCAGCGCCGCGGATCATTTAATAAAGTTAACAGCTATAACACCAGCATTAAAGACTTTTAAAATAATTTGAGTTCAAAACTCACTTTCAGACAGCAGCGAGTGTTTGAAATAACTTGATCCGATGTGGATTATGATCACCATACAAGGCAGAAATATTTATAAGCGATGCAAAAGACTATGCACGCTAGCCATTAACGTTACCATAGTAAACACGACCGCTTGAATAAATCAGACGTCAGCTTCTTATTCTCTATCACAGTCGTGTATTTATTTAGTAACATATTTTATCTGTCATAAGTCTCGTCTCGAGAGTTTAGCTCCGCGTGTGTCATAAAAATAGGCTATAATAATGGTTTTTGTTCGGAAGCTTTAATAAAAATATAGAAAAATTATAATTCTTTCTAAATGTGATGTATGTGACTACAAATAAACAGACTCGACTGAATAAGTAGGTAGGCTATGTTCATACCGCTTTATTTCTGTGTGACTAATTTTCAATCCTGATAAATTAATTAATTATGATCAATGCACGACCGCTTGAATAAATCAGACGTCAGCTTCTTATTCTCTATCACAGTCGTGTATTTATTTAGTAACATATTTTATCTGTCATAAGTCTCGTCTCGAGAGTTTAGCTGTTGACAAAGCATGCAAACAAACGGCCGCTTTTATAATGTTCGTTTTGTGATCGCGCTAGTTCCAGTGACTTATTTCTTATTAGTTTTCTGATAACTTCTCTTTGTTGGTGAAATGATGGGGTTGCGTGACGTTGTTCCTGAGAAGTGTGTAAAGGGCGGGTTTTAGTGAAGCGCAGCGGAGTGTCTGGCGGAAACACATCGTGATTTTGGCCTCGGTGCTACAGGTCTGATGCTATTAGCCCCGCCTGGCCCGTTTAAAGCACTGGCTCGCAGTGGCCCGACCGAATGTATCACTATTATTGTAAAACATTGATGCTTTTGGATTTAAATCTTTAACAAAACATGCAAACAAACGGCCCCTTTATAATGTTCGTTTTGTGATCGCGCTAGTTCCAGTGACTTATTTCTTATTAGTTTTCTGATAACTTCTTTTTGTTGGTGAAATGATGGGGTTGCGTGACGTTGTTTCTGAGAGGCGTGTAAAGGGCGTGTTTTAGTGAAGCGCAGCGGAGCTTCTTGCCTGACGGTGGAAACGCAGCGTGATTTTGGCCTCGGTGCTACAGGTCCGAGGCTATTAGCCCCGCCCAGCCCGTTTAAAGCACTGGCTCACACTGGCCCGCACTGGCCCGACAGTGGAAAAGCGGCTAATGTGACTTTGCTGCAGCCTGGAACTGAACTGCTGGTTTCGTCTGGCCAGAGGAGAACTGGCCCCCCGACTGAGCCTGGTTTCTCCCAAGGTTTTTTCTCCATTCTGTCACCGATGGAGTTTTGGTTCCTTTGTTGCTGTCGCCTCTGGCTTGCTTATTTGGGGACACTTAATTTCCAGCGATATCGTCGACTTGATTGCACAGAGACTATTTAAACTGAACTGAGCTGGATGATGACATCACTGAATTCAATGATGAACTGCCTTTAACTGAAAAATGAGTGTTTACTATCGTCCTTTTGCATTATTGACACACTATTTTCCTAATTAATGCTGTACAGTTGCTTTGACACAATCTGTATTGTTAAAAGCGCTATATAAATAAAGGTGACTTGACTTGACAAACATTATGGATTGGAAAGCAGCAATCTCAAAATATGTTCTTAAAAGTTTAAGACAAGAGTTTTGCAACGGCAAACTGTCTAAAATCTAATATTGAAAGTGAAACATATACAATATTATAGCACTTTAAAAGTTCAAATTGTTAACATTAGTTTTGCATTAGGTATCATAAATTACAGTGAGCATCATTTTTATGGCGGTTACTAATCTAGGTTACTGTTAACTTCTATGCTATTGTTGATTGTTAATTCATGTTAATTCATGTTTGTTCACAATATGTTAATTAATGTTCATTTATACAGCTTGAAATATAAGTTGTTGAACAACTGTAGAATGACTAATGGATTCGTGTAGTATATTGGTGAACTAGTCTCATAGCTGCGGTCCTAACAAATGTTAGAAAGCCACTAAACCAACGAACACAAACTCCTGCATGTGTCATATTCCTTTACCTCTTCCTGTCAGAAGAGCAAAGCACAGGGGGCGGCAGTGTTATTAAGGGACATTCCTAGCATTTTTTCACCTGATATTCAGAGTACATTTCCCTCAGGATATTTATTAGAGCGGAGTGAGCTTGGCTGTCAGCGCTACAGGAATGGGCATTTTTCAAAAATACTGTATTCGAATATTTGTTCATTTAAATTATGTTTAACGAGTGAGACGTTATTTTTTAATAATCAAGTTTTTGTCACCATTTCTGAACAAGCTTATGATTAGGCATTATACACAACAATGTTCTACAACACCAACGCCGACACAGACGTTCCAGAGACGCAAAGATAACGGTGTGCTAAGCAAAGTTTCTTACAGCGCTTTGTGTTTTCTGTTCTTAAACCACTCTTCCTCGAGGAAGCATATGTCTCAAGATCATTTGGCTGTCAGATAAGCTCACTTCTCGGCTCACTCGGGGTACAGCTGCGCTTATCTGCAGTCGTGAATGCAGTGATGGACAGCTGTCTTTCCTCAGTTAAGTGATGTTGGGATTTCATGTGATTTCTCATTGTGGTGCTGATATTACGATAACTCAGTTTGACTGATTCATTTGATCAAAAGTAATTCCAGATCATTTAGTAACATCACTTTGAACAAAGTGTTGAACAAAGAATTATGATTTTTTTTTTGCTCAGAAATGCTGTGTTGTGTATTTACATTAAGGCATAAAATATTCATTTAATCTATCTTTTAAGTAATGAAAATTAAACAAATTTTATTTTTTGGAAAATAAAGGTCATTTAATATTACAATTAAAACATTGAAGAACTATTATATGATTATTCCTTAAAAATAAGGTTTTAATAATTTTAGTAGTAGTAGTAGCAGCCTATTACGTACATTCTACTGAACAGAAGAGAAGAGTGTTTTGACTTGCTCTTCAGCATGGAGATTAATTAAATGCAAGCGAAACTTTTTTATTTACCGGGTGCACATCACAAACTGTTCTTCAAGGCCAGAAAGATTTGAATTCTGCGTGCCAAAACACAGAGTGGCCCCATCCAAGAAAGTACTGCCTCAGACCTGATTATGTCCAACAAAAGTGTCCAAGAGAGCTACTGTTCCTTCCTGTGGTCTCCTTCATCCCTCCATGTCTGCAGGGTGGAGCGTCCCTCCTGATACTCTAACTCTTCTCAAGGGAGGAAACATGGGCTTTTCCTTCCTGAGCATACTCTATTCCTACCTACTCTATGCCTCATTTCATAGAACTCATATTTTCATGTGGAGATGAATGTAAAAAAAAAAATTTGGGGTTAAGCTTAAAGGGATAGTTCACCCAAAAATGAAAGTTCTGTCATCATTTACTCACCTTCAAGTTGTTCCAAACCTGTATGAGTTGCTTTCTTCTGCTGAACTCAAAATAATTTACATACAATTTCTGGTCCCCATTGACTTTCATAGTATTTTTCCCACATTATTGAAGTCAGTAGAGACCACCAACTTTTTGGTTACTCACATTCTTCAAAATATCTTAAAATATCTCTTTTATGTTCAACAGAAGATAGAAATACAGATTTAGAACAATTGAGGGTAAGTAAATGATGACAGAATTTTCATTTTTGAGTGAAATATCCCTTTAAGCTTAACCCAAAACATTTTTTTAACATTCATCTCCACAATTTCTATGAAATGAGGCGTAGAGTAGGTAGGCTGTTCCTGGTTCTAAGTGCGCAGGAACATTTTTGGGTGAACTATCCTTTTAAGATAAAGAACTGCAGTTGTCACTTATAATGGTGATGTTAGTCTAGCCTTTTGATTGGTCAAATCAATCCCATATCTTTGCTCTTATCTTGTCAATAGACGTCACACTGACTTACAGGATGTTGCCTTGGAATTTCAGCAATTTGTTGCTATTTTAATGGGATTCACCAAATTTTTTAAAAGGTAATTTTAAAGGTGGTAATTGTGTAGTTAACTATTGTTCAACAAGGGAGTGTGGTGTTTCTCCCCTCCACCTTTCGCCTTTTCTTATCTCTGGGTGTTTGTGCCTTTGACCGTAGAGATAATGAGTGATTGATACTCTTGTCTTCTGGGAACTTGTCTTTTGTGGGAGGTTTTTGGAGATCTCTGAAGACACCAATCAAACATTGTGACAGGTCCTTCAGAAAAAAGCAGTTTTTCTAAAGATCTGCCTGGTTAGCCTTGATGGGCCAGTGTGAGAATGGTGCTTTATGGGTCCAACTAAAAGGGCAGAAGGTTATTTATATTTTTGTAAGAGCAAATATGGAAAGAAATTTAACAGCTGGACCAGAACTAATGACTCCTGTTACTGACAAGGCCATTTCTGTTATGCCAACATGCATTTGCTTTAATAGCTCTCACAGTCTGGTTTCTTGAAGAATCGGGTCCACAGGTCAATGACAAATAAGATTTGTCCATGATAAAGAAAAGATACATTCTTTTAAAAATCTAGTTTAAAGTTCTCAAAAATATATATTATGTTGGTTTCAAACGATTTCATATGGTTTCGAAAAATTGTTATAGGCTACAATTTTAAAGAAAATATTCAGTTGAATATCTCTAAAATGGTGTTATGTAACCATCATATACAGTACATTAACCCTCGAAAGTTTGGAGTAAGATATTGAAGAAATTAATATTGAAATAGTACACTATTTTACTATATTACTGTTTTTACTCTTTTTAATCAGATAAATGCAGCATAGGAGACTTCTTTCAAAAACATTAAATCTTACTGACTCCAATTTTTTTTTTACAAATGTATTTCTTCATTTTATTAATTTTTTTTGGGCCACAATCTTGCCATAAGAAGGTTAAATTATCTGATTTTCTTAGAGACTTGTTGACCTTGACTCACAGTCATGAGGTTCTGCAGGGGTCTCTGTTTGTATGTCTGAATTGCATGTTTAATGTATTTTTGAATACATCAGAATTGCACAATAACAGTTATGTTTCTGACTTTTGCATGGGCAAGCACCTCTGACATTTTCTTGAAAACATAAAAAAAAAAAATCCTTTTCTCCGCCTTACACAAGTACATTTCTGTTAGCCGGATGTGGACTATACGATTTACAGATGCCTCATAGGGAAAATTCAATCATCAGAACAGCCATAAAGCAGAATTACAACAGATTCCGACCATACATCCAGACTGGAAATGGACCAAATGTTTTGTTTAAAATTACAACCTGCCTTTATGGCACGTTCAGTCCTTTTTAAGTTGTCTTTGGAGAATGTTGGATCCTGTTCGCACATCTTGTTCAGCACCATTGAAATGAAGTCTGTATCTTCTGACATTTGGACAGGATTTAAAATGTTCTGCTTTTCATTGGGTTTCAGCTGAGCACCCTGAACTCCTGTATGGGCACGATGGACATGCAGTTATTTTCAACCTTTATGTGTGAATTCCACTCTTTTTAAAGCAAACTCTGGGATGCATATCTCTAGTGTAACAATGTCCATTTCTCTTGCCAGAACACTTGCTAAAAATAGCCTGACTTTTGACCGAAGAACAGCTCTGCGCCATCTGTAAAACAATATTATTGCATACCCTCACCACATAATTTGCAACGGGGAATGAGAGCTGTAGAGCTGTGGTCCCCATGTGCAAATGTCTTCTTGTGCATGTTCATGTATTTAATATAGACAGTATTTAATACAGTTTTTAATAGACAAACTAATGCTGCTGTTTTATCTCTCTGGAGGAAGCACTTCTTCGTTCTTTCAGGCAGAAACTCTACAACACATCCGGCCCATATCCATCCAAAACAGTCTAGATTATTTTATGTTTTATATGTTATAAAACTAAATCTTTTCTCTGTTAATCAGATATTTTATTAAATATATGATTAATTCCATCATAAAACATATAAACAAAATTGCATTATCAAAATGCAGACCATGGTTTCCTCCTCACTGCAGGTGCTTCAGGTTTTGATGTTTTTCAAAGAAGGTCTTGCATGACAGATAGTTTGCCTCAGTGATATCTCGGTGAACCACAGAGGTAGGCCAAATGGAGACCTGAGAAAATACCACAATTAAAAAAACAAGAGTTTCGTTTCTGTGCGGTTGCGGTTAATGCAGATTTGTTTCCCCCTTCATTCTGTTTGTTTCAGAACAGTTTTGCCGTTCGTAATTCTTTTAAGCTAGTGTGCACAATGTAGGTGAAAGCTAAGACCAATTTTTTTCTGTAGTTTATTTTTTGTTGAATTATCTTATAACCCGTATAAAGAACCAAAATACAAGAGTTTTTTTTCAGCTTTTGACAGATGCAATACTAAATACGTATAATTATACTATATAAAAACATAAAATATTTATTATTATTATTACAAATTATTTTTTATTTTTACCAGTTATTATTATTATTATAACAAATAGTTTTATATTGTTAGATTTCATTTATTTACTTTGTTTTGATATGTGTGATGTCATGCTGTTTGTTTTTAAGATTAAGTCAATGGTTCTCAACCTATTTGACTCCAAGGCCCCCAGTCAACAACAATATTTAAATGTCCATGATTGTTTCAGTTGTTTGTGATTTTACTGGACAAGGATTAAGGATTTAAATAAATAAATAAATAGGGATGTAACGATTAACCGTGAGCCGGTTGAAAATCGATTCAAATATGTGACGGTTCAAATTAGGGGTAGGAGTTTATATGAATGTATGTCTGAGGGGAACTTCTAGATGGTATTTTTTCTTTTCATCTGGCCTCTGTATAATGCATATTAAAGTTCATAAGTGCAGCGCTGCTTTGTTTACAGCGGAAACCAAGGAAACGCTATAAGCGCCACCTGCTGGCAGAGAGTGAATCTGCGTCTCATTCAGCTCCGCTGTTTCATGCAGATATTTTAATGTATAGTTTCATAAAACTGAAGTCAAAGTCGAAATTATACAATCTAATTTAGATTAAAAACTGCTCATGTTACATGTATGCAGCCTTTTTGTTTGGATCATGATTAAAATGCAGTGGTTGCCTCTCATTTTAAAAGGAAAGAGCACAGACAAAGCCTTATTTTGTTTATATGAAGAGATTTCTTTTATGTGTGTTACTTATGTATTTGATTTGGGGCTTTTATCCAAAGCGACTTACAAATGAGGACAATAGAAGCAATCAAAACCAACAAAAGAGCAATAATATGCAAGTGCTATGTTAGTATATTATTATAGGCTAGTTATATTCCAATTTCACAAAGAAATGTGTAGCATTTTGTCCAAGCAATAATAAAAGGACACATTTAATTTATAATTTGTCTTAAATCTCATTTTGTAAAAAAAACAAAACAAAAAAAAAATATCGTGAATCGAATCGTGAAATCAAAATTGTGAATCGAATCGTGAGTTGAGTGAATCGTTACATCCCTATAAATAAATAAATACAAATTATTTTTAATCCATTTCTACCCAATAAAATATTTTCGAACTTTGTAAAACTAGAAAAAAAATTATAAAACAACAATATAAAATGTATTAAAGTGGTTTTGTCTTATTTTAAATCATTTTAAGTTATCTTGAGGCCCCCTTGGACGTTTTCTGAGGCCCCCGGTGGACCCCGACCCCCTGGTTATAAATATATCTGTAAACATTCCACATTACTATGTCCACGTACCTTGCCAGGAAATTGACGATACCACAGCAGCAGACTGCTTCACAGCAAAGCAGTTTATCAAACAATGCTGTAGCATGTGAGAAAGGAAATGTGTACACTTCCGATGATTCCAGATGTGTGAAACTAATTCAAATATGTACCAACATAGCCCTGAAAATAGTGCATATTTTACAGTTTTGATTGAATATTTTGTTTGCTCACTACCTACCTAAGTTGCAAATTTTATCAAATCCAATGACTTGACCATTGCTCTGCTTACTGTAGCAACCTGGTACCCTGTAAACATGACTTTGCTTTCATCCTGTCTGAATTAATATATTGGCATAATTTGTCTCTTGAAAGTTACATTGAAACCAGGCAGATTGGAACGATTTTAGCCAGTTATTTTTGTTTATACAAGACGGTACGTGGGCAGTTTGTAGGAGGTCCGTAGAAGTGCTGTCTGAGGCTGAGACTGTGTGTAAGTTTAAAGCAAATGCTGTTTTTTTTTTTTAATGCGAATTAAGGTGTTTTTCTGACCTTGACCTGCAGGCACAGGATAAGAGGAAAGCCTTGGAGGAGACCAAAGCCTACACCACCCAGTCCCTGGCAAGTGTGGCCTATCAGATCAATGCCTTAGCCAACAATGTCCTGCAGTTGTTGGATATCCAGGCCTCGCAGCTGCGCAGGATGGAGTCCTCCATTAACCACATATCTCAGGTCAGATACATTAGTTTTTAATATTTCTCTCACTCCATCTCATTTCCTTTGCTTTGTCCTTGCCTGTCTAGAGATTTCATTAGTTGGTTCTTTCCTTTAAGGACTGTCTCCATGTGAATGAATGTCTGTCTCTCATAGTGACTGACTAGTTGATATCTGTCTTGTTTTTGGGTCGCCTCTTTTGTACCCCGTTCCTCTTTCTTCTTCGCAGATGCATCTCTATAGTTGATTTGGTCATCATGGAGACGTAAAACTCTCCCATGGAGTTCTTGTGCAAACCTTATTCCACTTCCATATGGTGCTGTTAGTTGCTACAGGCTTCAGTCAGACCCATTAGTTGCTGATGTCATTAAAAAAGGTCTGCAACCCATGGCCATAAGGCAACTGAGCTGATATTTAGAACAACACTAGGTGACTCAGGATACATTTAAATGACAACAATGTACTAAAAATGGGGGAAAAAAACGTGCATTTTTTAAATGTTTTGTATGCAGATGACAATGTTATCAAATGTTATTCACATGGATCTGCGAAAACGACTAAAATCACTGTATTATGCATGCCAGGCCAGTAGTTGGAGATGTCACCTTTGTAAAGAAACTATGCATCTGCACGCATAACTATAGACTAGTGGTTCTCAATTCCAGTCCTCGCATACCACCGCTCTGCACATTTTGTACGCATCTCTTAGCACTTCAGATGTTTGTTCTATTCGACCGTAAGTACCCTGCGAAGTGGCCATCACAGGATATTGTGCCATGATTCCAGTTCGAGGGGAGCATGTATGTTCCATTCAAAGGCCATTAAAGTGAGTGAATTAGTGCCCAAGCAATGAAGGTGTGATGGCACCGACCTATTGTATCCATTGGATTTCTTCTTCTGCTTCTGCTTCTGCTTCTGCTATTGAGTCTATGACAGCCCATACAAGCGCTTGCGGGAAAGTTATAAAATTTGGCACACTGATAGAGGACATTCTCAACATTAACCACAGAAAATTTCCACCACTTGTCCTAAGTTTCACTCATGTTTATGCTAATAACCTTTGAAAAGTAAAGTCTAGAAGGATTTTTTCCCCCTCTGATTCCTTGGCTCATGCAGACTCAAATGGCCACCAAATTTTACATTTCTACAGTTCAAGATTTTTTGCCATTTTGAATTTTTAGAAAAACATACTTTTTCGAACTCGTCCTAGATGGTTAATTCGATTTTCACTCAAATTTACACAAATATGTTCAGACCATGCTGGCAAAAAGTTATTAAAAGCTTTTTGATACACCCATTCGTTCTCGAAAACCATGCAAACGAATTGGATGAAAAGCTCGCCAAATCAGACATGAGGCTATATCTCCCCAACGCTTTGCCATATTCAGACCAAACTTGGTGTGTGTTATGATAACCATGATCTGGGGTTACTTGCACAGTTTCGCCACAGCTCCACCTAGTGGTCAGGAGATATGAACAATTGCTATTTTTGCTTAGAATTTCTAAACGGTTTGCCCAAAAATCATAAAATCCTCATTAGATTCAGTACTGCAAGCCGAGTCGAATGATATCCAATTTTTTTTTATATATTTTGAATGTCCTACTAAAATGCTGTATTTTATGAACGCATTAGCATAATGTTACTAAACTCAGTATGGGTCATCGGCACGATACCCTAAAGGAGCCTGCAACGTTTCAAAACAAAACTAGATATTTTCACCAAATTTGACACACATGTATGGGCACACTCTGAGGACAAAAGTGGTGGGATTGTGCCTCTTGGTGACCCTATAATTGAACAAAACATGAAAGTATATTTATATGATATGATAGAAAATACACTATTTTAAGAATGCATTGGTGTACCGAAACTCTGTATGTGCCATCAGCACCATGCCCTGCATGTTTTAAAAAAGTTCTGAGATAGCGCCAACTTGTGTTAAAAAATTATTATATTGAAATTTTAAAAAATGCTAAAAGCTTTTGATTATTTTTGTCTATTGACGTGTCTTGATAGATTCCTTGGATCATACCAAGAACATCAATACTAATTATGCCATAATTGGCTGAACTTCCCATCCACCATTTTTCGAACTCCTCCTAGACCTTCGGTCCACATTTTGCGAAATTTGACTCCGATCATCTTCAGACCATGTAGACAAAAAGTTATCAAAAGCTTTTTTCATAGACCAAAACGTTTTCAAATAATGCATCAATGAAATTGTTGGCATAATGCCAAACTGATACTGAGGCTGCAACTCTGCAGCACTTTGTCATATTGACACCAAACTTTTTATGTGTCACTGTCACCTCACACTGACCACACCATAACATTGGTCAAAAGTGATAAACCAGTAAATCGTATTACTACTGATTATATTTATGATTTTTCAGCAATTTTGACTAAAATCATTCTAAAATGGCTTTAATTACTCATTGTTGCAGTTGGTCTGATGCTCCATGGCATGCTTAGCTCCTCATTTTCCCTCTGTTGTGCTTGGTCCCTTAATTGCTGCTTGCAGCTATGTTTAAAATTGTATTTATTTACAGAGGTATATTATGTCACACTTCTCTAGTAAGTTTCATCTGTGTGTAAAGACACTGCAGGCTGTGGCGTAGCGCAAATCCATTAAGGAATGTTCCGAAGTGAAGTAAACTTAAACGGATTTCCTGTGCTCAGGGAGTAGGGAGCAATGAACACTCTGTAGAGACCATGTCATTCGGAACAGAGTTCATGCATGGAGCTCTCTTCTTACGAGCTGGTTATCTCTATCAGGTGTGTTAAATAAGAGAGACATGCAACATATGCAGAGCGGTGGTACGCGAGGACTCGAATTGAGAACCACTGCTCTAGACTGAACACATAATACACGTGTATGACGTCACCGGTTTCACAAATTCACATTTTTTGCAGTTCATTCTGGTATTGAATTGTCCACAAAGGATGCATGCAGTTATTATTTTCCAAAATAAGTGTTTTTTAAAGTAGCATAATTTACTACCGACTGTTTGCTGCAGTGGCAGTAGGTAGACAGCTCACTAGGCTTTTGAAAATAACTAAAATAATAGAACACAGTTTGTTGGCACTTCTTGTCCATTACTCAGAATTGTGGGAAGGTTCAACTACTTATGACAGTGTCAACGACCTTCAACCATCTGAAGATTCTCAGAATTAGATCTCTTATTTGACAAACACCAATTTCTGTCTTTCTAACTCTCATAGCACAAACACTGCCCTCACTGAAGTACTAAACCCAGAATTACTAGACTGATATAATCTGCCAATCACATTAGAGCTTTAATCGGCAGATGTTGATGGGATCAATCGGTGTACAGTGGAGCGTATTTTCAGGCCTCGTCTCCATTCGTATGTGTATCTGGGAATGACAGTGGGCTTTATAATGGCTCTAAGACAGGCTCATTAAGATGGTCAACAGAGACTTGTTCTCTCTTGACACAGCCTCCACTTACAGTGTCAATCATGATTCTCTGCAAAGATGGAGATGAGAATAATAGGACGGTTATGTTAAAAAACAGTGTGCTGTCAGGCATGTTGAACTAAAGGTGGGGGAGAAAGTTATTCAGTGATGCATCAGTATTCTGAATCACTCCACAGAAAGCAGTGGTGGAGTGTCATGCCTTGCTTGCTGCCAATTACACACACACACACACACACACACACACAAACATCAATAAAGTATCTAAACACGCCTGAACCAGCTAATAAAGGTCCTCAAGATCACTAGAAACATCCGGGTAGGTGTGTCAGAGCTAAACTCTGCAGGACTATTGCCCTTCTGGAGCAGGATTGGACACCCTGTCATAGTTTAAGAGACCTGATTTAAGTTAGAACCTGGCAAAATTATTCTCAAAAAGATTCTCTCTGTAAGAAACATCTAGTCAACTCCACAAATAGTAGTAGTTCCAAAAACAAAACATAATCCTGTAGTCTCAGTGCTTATTGCTGCAGATAAGTTATGACTAGGGTTGGGTATCGTTTGGGTTTTTTCCGATACCGGTGCCAAATCGATACTTTTAAAACGGATCCG
>NW_015537993.1:271259-286926 GCF_001515605.1 Sinocyclocheilus anshuiensis
GAGTTGTGCTTTTAAGTCGGAATGTGAAAACAACATGGACACTATCGTTACTACAAATATGTGTTGGATTTGCATTACTAGAGCTTTCCGACTTGAGTTCATGTGCATTTTCTCAGTCGGGAAATTATTTTTCACGCGCGGTGCCAGTGATGATGCTTCTTACGTCCGTTTCGTAGAACCAGAGGACAAATATTTCAATCGATCCCTCAGGCATGGCACCGAAATGAGGCACCGAAATCTGCGTTCAGATTCGGTTCTAGTACATACCGGTTACATAGGTACCGGTGCCATATTGGTACCGGGTTTCGGTACCCAACCCTAGTTATGACTGCCCTATTCCACTGGAAGGTGACTAATGGCTATAGAGTGGCTCTAATCTCTCGGCAGAGGCACACCCAGAGCTTTGCTGATGTTCCTGTCTTTACAGCATTTCTCACTGTTTCCTCTTCCTCTGGCTGCCTATTAGACAGACCGCACTGCCAGCATGTGGCCAAATTAAATTAGAACATCAATGCAGCAGACTAATGGGCCAGCAAGCCAGCCCTGGGGTTCACTGTTTTTATCGAAGCTCCACACTGAATGTTTCGAGTTGTGTTATCATGGATATGTCACGTTGGAACCTGCTACCTAGACCAGCACATGAAGAGGCTTCTAAGAGACTGAACAGTCAGCGCTTTGTCTGGCCAGCTGAAGACTTGGCAGAACACAAGGAGTCTCGTTTTGCTGTTTTCCCTCATCATAGCTGCGAGTAAATCCATGTCTATCTGTTGCATCTCAGAGGAGCTACAGAGGTAACTAATTAAAGGCAACTCTAAATGGATTTCTGAAGCAGCGTGCTTGGAAATGTTCCAAGCATATCCCATCAGCATCTATGGTCTCCCATTAACTCAGAATGATAGGTTCCTCTCAGGGCACTTGAAGTCGACATGACATCCAATTTTGACCCGTCTTAATACATGTTCACTGTTTGCATGATTCATCAGTAACATTTTTCCAAAGGAAAAAGTTGTGTCTTCATAATGTTTCAACAGAAATGAAGTAACATGCTCATCATCTACACAACCATTTTCAACCTCAAAGAGTTTCCGTCATGCTGTGTTCCAGACCAGCTCATTTGAGTCCAAGTCCAACCTCCAAGACTAGGATGAGTCCAAGTCAAGACATAGACCTGAAGAGGGTCTGAATGATTCAGACAGTGTTAACATGTTTTCCTTCGGGGTGAATGAAGCCTGGTTTTGAATCAGTGTCATGAAAACCTCTACATGAGTCAGTACAGACCACAAAACGTATCTGCAGCATTGTAGTACTCTCGAGTCTGAGTCCAAATGCTTCTAAGTTCATGATAACACCAAGACCGTGAAAATATGGTCTTGCTCTCAAGACCCGAGTCCAATATCGAGGACTACAAAACTTCTACCATCTCCCTCTTTTCACCAAAAATGCGCTTGATTGATCTATTCCAACATTGCAATTTGCATATCCATCTTTGAGTATGTTCAAGTAGGATGTTAGTAGGAGAATTCCAAGTTCTGAGTTGTCTAGAATGTAACAATACTTGTTTATTCCTTGTTATGCTGTGGAATATCCTCTAATGAGCTTAGAGCTCTGTTTTGTGCTGCATCTCTGTTCATTTGCACTCTGTTCAGTGCAGGTTTATAGTTTATGGGACTGCATAAATCATGCCGTCCAAGGAGGTTCTGGACACTTGGCTGTTGCATGTGAAATGTAAATACTTAGCCTCGCACATTGAGTTAGCAAGATTAACTGCAATTCTTTCTGTCTGTCTCCATCTCTCCTGACTGACTCTCATTTTGTGTGCTCTTGGCAGATGAGTTTCATACAAACAGGAAATGGAGCTCTAGATATCGGATTGTATGGAAGACCTGCCTCCCCTGTGTTTCTTGACAATCAAGTATGGCCAAAATGTGTCGTTTTGGAATAAAAGGTTATGTAGGGGCCAGTGGTTCCATCAATCGTGTGATTTTTTTTGTTCATTGGATTGCATTGGGGTGCTGTTTAGACCGTCCCCATAAACTGATGTTGACTACAGTGATTTGATTCTGGAATGAAAACCTCCCATGCAATTTCCACACAAATTTCCAGAGATATTGAGAGTATTGAGCATAGTTTTTAGTTGAAGACTCTCTCTCTCTCTCTGTCTGTATCTCTCTCAATAATGTCAGTCGACTGAAAAGAACCACTACGAAGCTTGACACAAGGTTTTCATTAAACTATTTTGATATTGTCCCGATATTAACACTTTCACTTTCAGTAGTCAATACTAATAACAGTGAAATCTGATTATTTCCCATACAAATTTCAATGCCAAAACTGAAATCCCCCTACCTGATTTGATGAAGGGCAGGCACCTTATTCCTCTCAGGACACTTGAAGTCAAAATGACCCCAAAAACAACTTTCTTAATGCATGTTCCTTGTCTTATTTTGCATGACGAATCACTTATTTATTACAAAGCAACAGGAGCTACCACAAATTTCAATGCCAAAACTGAAATCCCTCTGACAGGCCTACTGGATATGTTAAAGGCCATTGATTAGTGGCCGCTAATTAGCTAAATAACAATAGTACTGTTGTGAGTGATTTGACTCTCAATGGTTCTGCTAAGACTTTTGGTATGTAGCTACTTCTGTCTGTCAGTCTCTTTTGTCCTCCGTCGATTCCTCAACCTCACTCATGTTATTTACTTTATTGTGTCTAATCTGGACATGTTAACCTTGTGCACTTGAATTATTTTCACACAGGAGCGACGAGAGATTATATTTGTCTCAGCGGATTACACTAGTCTTAGCTGTTCAATGTTGGAAAGCTCAAATCCTTTAGATTCAGAGAGTCCACATGGAGTCCATGTTCAGGAGACCTGATCTGTTTGGTTTTCCACTAAGTTGTAGTTCATTTTGCACTTATGTTGTATGGCTAAAGGCTTCACTTGTATGTACAGCATGTAGATGTTTCTTTAACTTTGTCACATGAGGTTGATTTGAACTTTTTACTTTTGTAATATGCAACCATCTACTTTTATATACTCTTAGACTTTTTCAATCATTTTCTGCAAAGTAAAGGCTCAGTTTTGAAAAGGCTGGCTTCTCATTCATATTACTTACAGCAAGCATTCATCTGGCTTGCTGCAGAGATAGCAGCCCTCAGATGCTCGCGGTCACCCTGTCTGAGAGAAGCCAAAGCCAGATGGAGCATAACACAGCCATAAATCTGTGAAAGGAGCGCCTGTCCTCACCCTTCAGCTGTGAATGTTGTTAGTGAGCAGCAATCCAAACTAACCGAACTGCGTCCTTGCTTTTAATCACCAAGTGTTTCTGTTCAGTGCTGCATATGCGACAAAGAGCCATGCCACATGTTCTGTTGCATGCGTGGTTTGTTTTCTCCTGTGTTGTATTGGTTATGTGCTACAAATGATGGTTCACAAATGATTTAGCCTGCTGTGGGTCTCAAATTGTGACAGTAAAGAATAATAAAAAAAAAAAACTTGGCAAGCAACCCAAACATCAGGGTGTGGTCCGTTTCTCATTTCAGAAATAATCGTGTGGTTTTGTGCTATTATTAAACACTGGCATGGAAGTCTTACTGACATAACCACACAAAGTGGTTGTGTTTGTGTATATGTGTGTGTGTGTGTTGCTCAGGGTGTGTGCTACAGGCCACTGTTACTCAGCCCTCGCCTAAAGATATGCGCAACGCATCTGTCTGTTTGTGCATAGCTGGCTTTTCCGGAAGCCATGCCACCCCTGGGGTCGCTTCGTTAAACTGCTGAAACGCCTTTTTTTTTTTCCTGTCAAATGCTGAAGCGAAACTGTCTGTCTGACCTCTATCAATGCATCTCTCGTCTTGTCTGCGTATTCTCCACAGTGCAACTGGAAAATTCACTTTCACATTTATAAGCTGTATTTGTACATTTCAAATACACTTCACATTGAAAAATATTGAACAGATAGCATTTTATTTTACTGTCCTGTTCTTCGTGTATGTGAGAGTAACAAACATAATAACTACTTAATTATATTTCCAATTGTTTGATTTCACAAATGATTGAGAATGATGATTAAGATGTTTAACAAAAAATTTATTAATTTTGTCTTGTTTTTTACACCACATTACTTTTTTAATGTATTTGTGTTTGTACCACGTGACCGTTTTATTATTATTTTTTTTTACTTGAAAGTAGTATAAAAGTTTTGTACATTTCTAAGAAATTAGTGCCTAGTTTTCTGTCAAACAAAAAGAATATATGTAATTTTCTCTTCTGTAGAACCTAATACCGACTACGTCCGGTACACAATTGCTGTCTGTTTGAATGCTCATATGCATATATGCTTGTGTGTTCTGTGAATAGTACATGCAGTAATAGCATGGCTGTGTGTATGTCTGGTCAAATGTTCTTCTTGGTCTGAATGCTCAGTTATTAATGTCAACACACTCTTATTCAGAGGTGCTTTAAATATGTTCTGTCATTTACTGAAAACCATTTAAACCTAGCGCAACCGTTTCTATTTCAACTATCTTTACATGTATGCGACTTCTGTCTTTTTTTTCTCTCTGAGCATGCTTGTGTCTGTGAGAGAGACAACACTCTCACTCAAATGGTGTTGAAAAAAACACTTTTTTTTAATGCAAAGTAACCAACACACTACTTTTCATACAAATAAATAATTGAAAGTAATTATTGTTCCGTTTAATGATTATTTTTGGAGAAGCTGCTTATTTTAATTACAGATTTGCTTCTCAATCAAACTATGGCATAATTAAATTTACAATAACTAAACCTAAAAATACCTAAATCTATATCTAAAAAGTATGCAGTTACTTGCCAAATTGTTTTGTCTTTTATTTGATTTACATTATCTTTGTCCTGTTGATTGGAAAATAAAGTTTAAAAGTTGAATTTATTTACTACTATTTATTTGACAAATACTTGGACTATCTTCCGTTGTTTAATGTGTTTATTTATATCAATATTAACCTTTTTTGTGGAAAAAAAAAGTTCTGTAGCATTTTTAATAACAGGTTTCCCCGTGATTTTCAATACAAGATATCAAAATCATGTAAATATGGATATTAGTATTGACTGCTAAAAACAATGTTATAGGGACAAACTTAGTGGAGATTGTTTAGGTCACACAAATCACACCCTTTTGAACTCAGGCATACAGAGAGAAGCAAGTTTGATGAGAACCATTTCCCACTTTTACAGTGATGTTTAAAGGGGTCCTATTATGCTTTTTCACTTTTTCAACTCTAGTTAGTCTGTAATGTTGCTATTTGAGGATAAAAAACACCTGCAAAGTTACAAATCTTAAAGTCCAATTCAAAAGGAGATACTTTATTTAACAGAAATCACTTTTCAAAAACTACAACGAATGACTCGTTTGGATTTGTGATATCACTAGGGATGGGTATCGAGTTCGATACTTTTTAGGCACCGACCGAATTGCCTCGATACCATCGAGTATTGAAAAACATCTTGTCGTTCGGTACCAAATTTCGATATTTAAGGGGTTAATCTCATCAACGTCCGTGGGCCAATAAGCCTGCAGCACTAGGTGTGCTCGACTAGAAGCGGTGCGGCGCAGATCAATATGTGTCTGACATCCGCGAGAGCGATTCGAAAGCGTACGGAGCAGTCTGCTCTCTATAGCTCGTGGTACTGTAATACACCGATCGGTCTGCACAGTCAGTCCGCGTCAAGTCGAACACACCTACTAGTTTACACAGGTTACACCAGATTCGGGTGGGAAGCGTGCAGTCTGTGATCGCGTGCCATTGCAGATGCTCGCGAAAGCATGCAATCGCTTTCTTATGTGCGCTGTTTTTACGATTTCACTTTCGCTTTCAAAATCGATCGCGTTCAAATCACCACCACCTTCGGTTGGTCATTTTGCATATTAATCAGTGTCAGTGGTTATTGGCCTGAATAAGCTGCAATGTGGACCAGACTTCATGCCAACTCTCTAAAGTCTGGCTTCAAAAGATTATAGAACAGATACAGTCTTGCCAAACTCAGATGACCTACTGTGATTTGTAATTAGTTAGATACATACATACATACATACATACATACATACATACATGCATGCATGCATGCATACACACACACACACACACAGAGTATATACTCTAGTCCATGCACACAAAATTCTCAAGTGGATGCATGAGTCCTGCAGGCTTACCCTGCTTTAGTCTTAGCCTAACAGGGTTCACCATTAATGCAATAAAGGTGTACACTTTAAAAAAAAAATAGACTGTAAATGCTACAGCAAAAACCTGTTTTTGGTTAAGTGTAAGTTATCTAACCATAAATTGTAAATGGTCACATTTATATGTAATTTGTAATTTTTAGATGTAATTTTATTGTAAAATGTTATAACATTTTGGGTTTTGAGGAGTGAAAAATATGAATGATTGTGTAATTTGTGGTGGAAAAACAGTAAAAGGACATTCCCAGAAGTCCCTAAATGATACATCACAGATTATTATATTTTATTTAAATAGAGTTCTTTTTTTTTAATCAGTAATGTACATTGGGGTGTTTTTCATTACATTTTTGCATTATTATTATTATTGTAGTTTTTATTGTATTATTGCACTTTTAAGGTAAAAATATTTAATCATTCAAACACACACACATAAATATATATATATATATATATATATATACACACACACACACATGTTATATAACTTCAATTACATTTTAAAGGGATAGTTTACCCAAAAATAAAAATCTGTCATTAATTAAAACAAATATTAAAAAAATAATAATAATTCCAAACCCGTAAGACCTTCGTTCATTTTCGGCACACAAATTAAGATATTTTTTAATTCAATTGGAGAGGTTTCTGATCCTGCATAGACAGCAACAGAACTACCACATTCAAAGCCCAGAAAGGTAGTAAGAACATCGTTAAAATAGTCCATGTGACATCAGTGGTTCAACCGTAATGTCATGAAGCTATGAAAATACTTTTTGTGCGCAAAGAAAATAAAAATAACAACAAAAAGTATTATCGTAGCTTCATAACATTTCGGCAGTTGCATTGCCGTCTATGCGAGGTCAGAAAGCTCTCGTATTTCATCAAAAATATCTTAATTTGTGTTCCGAAGATGAACGAAGGTCTAACGGGTTTCGAATGAAATAACTGTGAATGAGATGGAGTGTACATGTGATCTGTTTTGGCAGCAGGGTTGGCCTTCAACATATGATGTCGAAATACTCCCAGTTTGAAACCAGGCGAGGCATTTTGCTCAACCCTAACCCTTGTCAATCAGGAGAAAGCTCTCAATACTTGCATCTAAAACAATGGCACACGTAATTGTTTTTTTTTTGTTTTTTTTGGAGGGCATTTGATAAAGTTGGGCCACCACACATTGTGCAATATGTAGCGACTCATTTCAGCACATCTATTTTTCAGCTTACAGGAAGGAGATGAAGTCAGTTTGCGCTGCCTTCCCACTTCCCCAACACCAGCTGCACTGCTGATTGTAGAGCTCAGCTCACTCCAAAAAGAGCTGCTGCTTTTTTACTAATAGCGCTTTTCTAAAGTCTACATCAATTTTTCGTCCATTCACATTTACGTCTGAAAAAAAATAATAAAAAATAAATAAATAAATAAATAAATAGGTGAGCTATCCCTTTATTTGATGGTTATAAGTTGTAAGTTTTCCCATAATACCTGACACAATGTCACAACATTTTTTACAGTTAATTCTTAAATTGAACTGGATATTTTTGTATTTTGTATTTTACATTTTATATCAAACATTTTCAGTATATGCTCAGTGCACAAACCTCCTTCTTCCTGATGTTGAATAGGAGCTGGAGCTGCTCTGACTCCTCGTCTTTGAGAAATGAATGGGATCCTCTGTGTGTCTGCGCTACAGACACTGCTGGCCTTTCATCTGCCGCATCTGTTCTCAGTCTCTCGTGTGCCAGAGAGAGTACTGTTCCCTCTGACAGCACTGCATGGAAAGAGAGACTTAAGATCGGGCGAACGGCAGTAAACATTTTAATTGGTGTTGTATGCTGTTATTGGTAAACTTGTTGTCCATGAAGCCTAATTGAGGAATCGGTAAAACTGAGCCTTTATGAGAAGCTGAAACCTTAGTACTACTGAGTGCAAGTTATGCAGAGCTGTTCATATATATACCCAGAGTTCACTGTGTCAGCCTTTTGTGCCTGTGATTTTGGCCTTTGGATAGACTGTAGATAGTCAGAATGAATTGAAAAGCTGATTTTTAAGCCATTCATCAACCTTAAAATGCAATGGCATAATTACATTATGAGTGAATTTTCTCATATTCTTCTGAGAGCTATACATGATCATTTTCCTGTGTGTGTTTTATGATAAAGATGACAGGTGTGTTTTGTAGAGTAGATTATTTAGGACAGAATTTCTCACACTGAGGTTTTGTCAGAGGGTCCATGGAAAATTCCTGAATTGTGAACAAAAATATAGAGACCTATGACATCCGCAGTGTGGAAAACACATACATAATCACAAAATCTGTAGTCAGAAAAATTTAATTTACTGTGTAACACGGAATGTTGTGAAACTTGGATAAAACAAATCTAAAGTAAGGTCAAATTCACTCAAAAGTCAGTCACATGATATGGTCTAGTGTCTGTGATTGTCAAATACACATAGAAACTCAAAGGTCTTCACTACAAAACAAAAAAAGACTTCAGTTTTGAAGATATTGACAAAAATATATTCTTTTTTTTTCTTCTTTTTTATAGTATGTATTTCTTAAAATACTACTACTACTAATTTATTTATTTATTTATTTATTTATTTAAATGCAGTATTTTCTTTAAAAGGAATTAGCTTTTTTATTTGGTTACATTTTAAGATAAATTGTTGTAGTTGTATGAATTTGTTTGATTACCATAATTTTTAAATTAAAATTGAATCCAAAAATTTTTTATGGAAGAGACAGAATTTAGGGAAAAAAAATAAACAGTTTACATAAAGCCCTAAAAATACTGAAAACCACAGCAAGTGATTAGAACCAAATCAGCAACTATGTAAAAAAAACAATTGACAATAAATATACATTTATGAAAGCCACAAATTCTGTTCAGACTTTTAGTGATGCATCAGAAACTTTCTTGTTATTTGTTGGTTTTGGGGTTATGAAATGGGTCCTTGATTTAAAAAAAACAAAAAAAAAAAGTTTGAAAACCTATTTATGTCATACGATGTTGCTAAAAAGAACATTATTTGGTGTATTTGGTGTAATGAAATGTGTCTATGCGGTTTAAGGTTCAAAAAACTTTTGGAAAAAAAATTTCCACATACTGTACATTATTGTTTCTCCTCTATGCCCCGCCTTTCTGAAACGCGTCGAACGCGTCGAATAAAAGTTACGCCTTCTTCTTTGCGTGAACATTTGGGCGGCGTTATGCAAATCTTCCCACATCGTGACGTAGACATGTGGGGGCGTGTTAGAACGAGCCGTTTTAGATAGGCGTGGTTGACTCTTAACTTTTATAAAGAATATCTCTTTGGATTTGAGACTTTAGTCTTTGCAACTTTACAGATCTTCTTTATGCACCAAGAGCTTGTAACACTCCAAAGAGAAAGGAAAAATTGAAATCGCATCATATGACCCCTTTAAATATAAGTTGTACATTGAGAATAGAAAACCTGTATGATACATATTTCTGGCAGATTTTTTATGTATTCTTTTTGGGCTGATATTACAACGTTTTTCAGTAGAAATGTGGCAAGAAATGGTTGCAGAGGCTGAAACTTTCACAGCAGTTTGTATTGAGCCTAAATGATTTTATCACACTGTAGGACTTCCTATTACTGTGGTGTACCTTTAATGTGTAGTAAAAGTAGGCAAATTGAGATGCAGCATATGATTTTTGTTCCCTATTTGTCTGAGAAATAATGGCTTCCTGCTGTTTTATGCACCATTAGGGGTATTTTTCTCTTTTAATGCTGTCTCTTTAAGGGTCAAGTGTTTAACTACTTCACAAGCTCCTTTAAAACACACAGAGTTGTCGAAAAACCCCTTCAGTGTCCGGCATTAAAACTGCACGCCGCTCTCAACATCACCACACTAATTTCACAGTAACAGAATGTTTACGGTCTTATTAAAAACAGTTGTGTCGCTTAATCTTTTTGTGTAAACCGTGATATTTTTTTCAGGATTCTTTTAGGAAGCATTTATATGAAGTAGAAATCTTTTGTGGAATATTAAATGTGACTGACTTTAATGGCACTAATACATTTAGTGTGTTCTTTTTAAATAAAAGTGTTCTTTTAAAAAAAACAAAAAAAAACAAATCTTACTCAGCCCAACCTTTCAATCTTGTTTTTGTCTTTTCTTGCATCTTCATTAGACGGTAGACATCCATAAGGAGAAGGTCGCCCGACGAGAGATTGGCATCCTGACAACGAATAAGAACACATCAAGGACTCATAAGATCATCGCTCCGGCCAACATTGAGCGGCCGGTGAGGTACATCAGGAAGCCCATCAACTACACAGTACTGGATGATGTGGGGCATGGAGTGAAGGTAAATAAGTGGCCATCTTTTCAAACTATATTCACTGCTTCCAAACCTTCAAACAGGACTGTGAACCCTGGAAAGGATGGCTTGTTTCTCTGTATTTTCAAGTGTGACCATATATCTGAGTCAGAGTATATGCCATATTTAGTTTGATTTTAATGTGAACAAGCCTGTGAGTGTACAGTCCGTTCAATATGTCAGACTGTGGTGTAACTGGTGTTGATTGCTTATTGTTTATCGAAATAATACCTATTTCTGTTGGGTGAGTAATTCTTTTCTATACGGCAAAAGTGAACAGAGGGACTACATGGCTCCAAAACTACTTAAAAGTAGTCCAAATGACAGAGAGGGCATAAAATGGAAAAATTATTCTAAATGCATGTTATTGATCTCACTGTGAATGATTCTCATTGTAAAATTAGTCAAAACGTCATTGTCAGTCTTGCGGTCAAAAATATTTTGGTAAAATATCAGACTTCTTTTCTGTGACACTTCTTTAATCATAGGGTGCTTAAACCCCGCCCCTTTATTATAATTGACTGCAAACTCATGTTTAGATCTGTCTCCATCCAATCAGCAACCGATGTTCAGAATTAAGTATCTGCTTTACATTTTTTTCTTTCTCAATATTTTCGCTCAGATGTTTCACATAATATGGAAGAAAAGATTTGTCACTACTTCTGTTTAATCACGACTTTAAGGCAGTGCGCTAGGGCTAGTTTTGTGTCAGGACTTAAAAATCTGAATATTAATGTACTATATTATGTAAAAAAAATGTTAATTTAGCCATATCTTTCCTGGTTGCAAGTGAAGAATTTTTTTCTTTCACCTTGTGTAATTTTATTAATGGTTTTCCAGGATGAGGGCTAATAATCGACCTAATTTGCAAAGCTTTTACCAAATAACATATGAATTTGTGTCAATTTAGCATAGTTTTTTTTTTCTTTTGGGGGGGGGGGGGGGGGGGGCATTTTTTTAGACATTTTTCTAAAATAGATATTTATCTCACCTAAATGTTTGATCATGCACTGTATTTTTGTTTTTACAATCGTGTAATTGTTGCACAATAGCTTACACACAACACAAGCCTGATTTTGTGAGTGTGTTGTGGATTCATTAAGTCATCTGTTAGCTCTGTGTGATCAGTTTTGTCTTTAAAATAGAGTATGAAGGTTAATAGTAATAAACTGAATGGCACAAGATTATGCCCCTCTCTGCTCTAGTTTATAGAGGGAGGCAGTGAAATAAGACTGGAGTTTTAAACAACCTCCATTTAAAAAAATAATAATAACAATCCAGTAATGCAGTTCACATTCCAGCCCTTACAGCGTGTTGACAGCATGCATCGGATGTGCTGAAATGTAAAAACACTTGACCTAGTGACAGCATCACCCTCCCTCTGTGGTTAATCTGGCAGGATTGTGAGTGTCATGGGCGTTCATGAGGGATTACGGCTGAAATTACGCTTGTGACCCAACAGCCAGTCTATTACGTGCATTTATAAGATGAGCCTCACGCATAATCAATATTAATGTACGTGTTGTTTACATTCATTCATACATTACAGCTAACATTACTGCCTCTTATGCTCACCATAGCTGCATTTATTTGATCAAAAATATAGTAAAAATAATTTTAAATAACTCTTTTCTATTGGAATATATTTTAAAATGCTATTTATTCCTGTGATGACAAAGCTGAATTTTCAGCAACCATTACTCCAGTCGTCAGCATCTAATATGCTGATTTGCTGCTTAATATTTGTGTGGAAATTGTGATAGAATTTGTATTTTTCTAGATTAATTCATGAACAAAGTTATTTATAAAGAAATATTTTGTATCATCATAAATTACTTTACTGTCATTTTGATCAATTTAATGCATCTGCTCAATAAAATTAATATCTTTAAAAAAAATCTGACTCCAAAATGTATAAATAAAAAATAAATACATTTAAGACTATTCAACACTTATACTATTTCACTGGATATTTGTTGCTTAAAGGGGTCATTTACACAATTTAACATTTATTAATTTATTCTTAACTTTTATATATTTATTCTTAAATATAACATGTATTCTTGTTCCAGACTTTTATGCATTTCTTCTGCAGAACACAAAATAAGAAAATTATTTAGTTAGTTAGTGAAAAGGTACTGTACTATGGAGCCAGATCAGCCTCAATAATAATACATTTACAGAACAAAATTCATAAATGCACAGCACAATTTACATTTACAAAATCCGATTCGTAAATTCAAAACACAATTCATAAATACACAAGTAAAAGCATAAATATTTCCCCAAATGCTCACACAGATGCATCTTACCTAAATAAATTTAAAATGTGTATACAAATATGTATATATCAAGTTCTTGAATTAATTTCCATCACACATTTATGAATGATGTTACATGTATTTATGGATCGTTGAATCTGCATTTGCAAATCGTCACACGTGCGTGGACTGCTTTGAATTTGTGTGCGGTATTTTTGAGACCTTCCTGACAGGTTAATATTCATACATATCTTTATTTTTGGAGGATGTTCCGTTCAGCAAATTGTGGGGAGCTTTTAATCCACCAATCAAAACGCTGAACACATTTTCATTTACTGAACAGACTCAAGAAGCTTAACGTTGCGCTTGTACTGTGCATTGTTCCATGATCGTGTCCTTGATGTAAAGACATTTTAATGGGTACTCTTTTTTTTTTTTTTGCACCTGATTACAATTTCTACAAAATCACATTATGATTTATATCGTTTGCACAAAATACAGCTTCCCGGTTAGCCTGCTGTCTTATACACCAAAGTTGCACATACCCTGTTTATTCTGAATAATCTGTAATGTTATTAAATAAGTGTTAAATGTCCAGATATTTCAATCAATAACAACAATTATGTAATGTGTTCTGTTGTTGATCCATAAATACATGTAACATAATTCATAAATGTGTGATGGAAATTAATTCAAGAACTTGATATATACATATTTGTGTAAACATTTTAAATTTATTTAGGTAAGGTGCATTTGTGTGAGCATTTGGGGAAATATTTATGCTTTTACTTGTGTATTTATGAATCGTGTTTGAATTTACGAATAAGATTTTGTAAATGTAAATTGTGCTGTGCATTTATGAATTTTGTTTTGTAAATGTATTATTTTTGAGGCTGATTTTGTACCTTTTTTTTCTGAGAGTGTACAGTGCGTACTTTTGTCATGGAATATCCTGGCTGTGTTTTATTACACCTTTTCACTGTTGCTGTCGTTCAGTAAGAGAAGCCATAACCTTGAGTCACCTGACAGGGAATTACAGCATCTTCAGCCAAATTTACTGTGTTTGCAAAAGATTAGATTTATTTTCAATGTCAGTTGACACTTAATCTAGTCAGCTGCCGCAGGAATGCAGAGGAGTTCTCAGATGCTGTTTTCAAAAGGTTTTTTAACTAATTTATTTTACATAATTTCCCTGTTCAGGAAAGAATATTAGGATCATATCAGGAGGGGTGAACGCAGGGAAAACTTTACAGTAGATGGGAAACCGATTGCTCCCTCGTGACATTTTGTAAACTGTATTTATGACAAAGAACTGCACAGATACAGATATTATAACAATCTATCGATCACGAATTTGTGTACAGTTTATGGAGCTAATCGCTATAGCCCCACTAAAAATGGCCTAGCGACGCTCATGCTTCTTACGTCCATTTCAGAGAACCAGGACAAATATTTCAATCGATCGCTCAGACATTTAAGTGGCACCGAAATCTGCGTTCTGATTCGTTCTAGTACATACCGGTTACATAGGGCATATTGGCACCGGGTTTCGGTACCCAACCCTAATATATTATTAACTAAGTAACAATCTATCTATCAATTTATCAGTCTGTCTTTATTAAGTTTCTTTGTTTGTGTTTGTTTATTACTTGGTTATCTGTATTTGCTTTTATAGTCACAGTATAGCCTGCCCTCAAGTGCTTTATAGCTGAAATACTCAATTGTTAACTCTCTGGTTTACACTGTATAGTTTCTGTTTTCTGCCTACTTAAGTTATGAGCATTGTCCCGGTTACTTTTGCCCTCATTACTCATACGGATCAGTGCATTAATAATGCCACACTTTGCATGTGGTGCAGAACAGCCACTGCACACGCAGCCATTGTTATGATAAGAGACCTTTGTCTCTGCAGTTTGTGGACTAAGTTGTCTTCATAGAGTAGATTGTATTTTTCTTGCCATGTATCCTTTATGCAGCAGACAAAGGCAAATGCTTTTGTGTGCACTAAAAGTTTCTGTGGTAAATCCAATGGGACAAATATTTCAAAACTAATTTTAGTTTCCTAATAATCACACTGAATACACAAACGAACTGCAGGTCAGGCCCAAATAGCACAGTCTGAAAAGAGACCTGTGGGACAGAGAGGTGAAATGAATGTCTGCTTCAGAACACTCAGTCAAAGCAAGTGTGAAAACAGCCATATTGTCAGGAAAAGCATTTTAACGTCAGCACCCTCAGCTCTAGTGAAGTGAAATGTAGGTTTAGAGATTTGAAGTGCTTTTGTCCTGCTTCAAGAGCTCTGAACTGAGACATGCCGGTTTTTGACATGCCTCTCTCTCTTTCTCTCCCTCTTTTTGTCTTTCTCTCTTGTTCTATAAATCACTTTCTCTTTTTTCCTCTGCCCACGCTAGTGGCTTAAAGCCAAGGTAAGTGTACTTGTCCCATGACCCCTCCTGCTTTAGTCTATTACTGATCAACTGATTCAGTCTTCCCTTGTGACCCTGATACATATTCATATTCCTGCATTCATCCCTCCCTCATAACCTCATCATGTGCAGTAGTTGTAGATCAATCCCATTGCAAAGTGATCTGTAATAGCTGTATTATTGAAAGATTACACATTTTAACACTAAATCAAGAACATAGGCAACTGAACACACCCAGTTGCCTATGTAATTGAATTTTGGCTTGCCAGACAAATTTAGCTTTAGTCATCAGTTCTGTTGTTTTGTTTGCACTTTATTTTTAGGGTTAATGTCTGGTTTTTGTATACAGTGGGTACGGAAAGTATTCAGACCCCCTTCAATTTTTCACTCTTTGTTATATTGCAGCCATT
>NW_015537993.1:287085-288715 GCF_001515605.1 Sinocyclocheilus anshuiensis
TAGCAAATGGCTGCAATATAACAAAGAGTGAAAAATTGAAGGGGGTCTGAATACTTTCCGTACCCACTGTATATGATGAAGTGATAGACTGATATCGGCGAGGTTAATCTGAGCGTTTTAAGATTGTCGAAGACTGTTAGTTAGTGTCCCATTGTGTTTGTTTCAATATCTATTAATAAGTGTTATTTGATGATAATTGTTTTACCTTTTTTTTAATTGAGCAAATATTATGTAATATTACTTATTTAATTGCAATGAATTTAAAATTAAAATAAATACTCCTTTTTGCTGTCATTACAATATTTAATTATTTCAATTTTTGCCCACTAGATATTCAAAATATTGGCATTCACCAATGAAAAACCTCACTACAGATCGACCTCTAGTTGTGTTTGTCATTTTGAATTCAGTGGTCCTTATTAATGAAACATTAGCAGAATTATTTGTATTATTATGTAAATCATTTGTAAATCCATTCTTATGTAAATTTTCAGATTCATGAAAGTGTTTGTATTTTCAAAAAAATGTACAACAACTTTTTGCAAAATGATGACACTGCATTTTAATAAACACCGTTTACAATAATAATAGATATGGCAACACAATTAATGAGTTACCTTTTTTTCAATTTTAGTTTTTATTTCATTTTCTAGTTGTTGTTTTTTTTTTTCATTTTGTTTTAGTCAGTTAAATAATAGTAAACTTGATGTGCATCCTATTCATGAATATTATGGAATTCATCAGCATGCACACGTTTAACTATAAAACAGTTACAAAACTTTTGTGAGAAGGTACATTTTACTTGGAAATGTTTCATACATCTAGAAAAGTTTCATGAATGAGGCCCATTCATTGCAGTAGCAAACTGAACCTTTGGTTGAAATGTATTGTTTCGTCTGGTAAAGCCCTCTTCTCATCTCCATTTCTTTAGACTTATTTATGTAATCTGATGGTCTGGCTCTGTTCAAATGCTTAAACGGATGTTTTGCTTGTCTGATCAGCAACAAGGCAACAATCAGTCAGTCAGAGGAGGAACTCTCTCCAGGACCAATCCCCCAACACAGAAACCTCCCAGCCCACCCTTGGCAGGACGAGGCACTCTTGGGTAAGATGTGATTTCGTCATTTACTTCAATGTGAGAAGAATAAAAACATTTCTGACCAGTATGATAAATCAGACAATAGTTTGACACAGACAGAAGTTTTCAGTAGCAAAGCCACAAATCATATATTATTTTAAGTATTGTTTATAACATTTATGCCTGTTTGTTTTAAATGGATGTACAGGCGTAACAATCCTTATAAAACACTTGAGCCGGTGAAACCTCCAACAGTGCCCAATGATTACATGACAAGTCCAGCTCGCTTGGGCAGCCAACACAGTCCAGGACGCACTGCGTCTCTCAACCAGCGACCGAGAACCCACAGGTAACATCTATCCATCTACTGTATCTATATATCTGTCTGTCTGTCTTTATTTTGTTATATTTTATTAGTATTATTGATAATAAAATTAGAGTTTAATTATTTATTTATTTATTCGTATGGCTTTAGTACAATTTTAATTAATATTGTTTATTATTATTATTATTATTATTATTATTATTATTATTATTATAATTATTATATTA
>NW_015537993.1:289594-300228 GCF_001515605.1 Sinocyclocheilus anshuiensis
TTATTATTATTATTATTATTATTATTATTATTATTATTATTATTATTATTATTATTATTATTATTATTATTATTATTATTATTATTATTATTATTATTATTATTATTATTATTATTATTATTATTATTATTATTATTATTATTATTATTATTATTATTATTATTATTATAATTATTATATTAAAATTAGAGTTTGTTTGTTTGTTTATTTCAAATAGTTAAGTACTTTTAGTTAATACTATGTAGGATTATTATTATTATTATTATTATCATTTAATTATTAGTAATATTAATAGTAATAAAATAAGTTTAATTTGTTTAATTTGAGTAATTTTGTATGCATTAATTGCCATTGTGTCCACATAGATAAAATATTGTGTATATTATACTGTATGTGCAAGGGCTTTACTAATGAATCCAGATATCTAATTTTCTCTCTTAATTTGGTCTTTTTCCACTTCTTCTCTCCCACACTTTTCCATTAGCCTCCACAGTTTCATTTAGTTTCTGAATGTCACAGCATTTTGGACTTCCTCTGGGGGGATTGAACAATTTGGCTCATGTACTTCATTGTGTTAACATCTAAATGACAGACCTGATCTAGGGGTTTCTGATTGTTCCAAGTGTGCAGTCTGTACTTTTCCCACCCACACATGTAACATCTGTAAATAATGTCATCACACCAACCCACACCTCAACCGCGCTCCAGACCAGAGGGAATAACCCCTCATTCAGCCCTCGCAGTGTTTATTAAACACAATCAGGACTGCAGCAGTGCATGCGCAGAATGACTGAATGAATTGGCCTCATTAGTTAATGCTGACTGTGATGCCATAAATAATATACAACTTTTCATTTGTTAAAATACTGGCACCACACGCCAGCTCTTGTGAGAGTGGCCTGCTGAATCCATCAAATTGCTAGTCTTAATTGGCACCTATTATGTCCCTTTTTACAATATGTAATATTGGTCTTGGGTGTCCCCAGAATGTGTCTGTGACGTTTCAGCTCAAAATACCCCACAGATCATTTATTTTAAAATGTTGAAAATGACAATTTTGGGGCGTGTCTAAAAAAGAGCTGTTTTTGGTGTGTATCACTTTAAATGCAAATGAGCTGCACATTCCCGCCCCTTCTTCAGAAGAGGGCGTGGCATATACATATCTGCTTTGCATACCTACAGCAATAAACAGCCGGTAGAAGCAACATGAATGAGAGCGAGAGAACCGGTGTTCAGCCGTACATGTTTGAACCGGAGTCAGACACAGATGAAGAAGATACTCCGGCAGAAGAAACACCTATGAGAATGAACCAGGACGTCTCTGAATGGTTATTTGATACATGTACTTGTAGAGTTTTCACAGCCCATTTGCAAAGACGAATGAGTGACACACATACACACAAATACTTTGATAACGTTCGCTATGCGCTTCAACGAAACGACACATGCTCACAAATACGGTTAAAACATTAGCTGAGCACTATGACGACATGACATTTATGTAAGGGATACTGTCGCGTCATATTCAAATATTCAAATATAATACTTCTCGTATAGGTGCTCGTGTGGCAAATGTATTGCCCCTCATTCACAGAGCAGTCTGTGGTGAAATGATTTGCGCAGACATGAACGCATTTTGGAACATTTTGAGGCGCATTACCTTCAAAAATAAAAGTAACCCACTGTGTCCTCAGTGGCTCAGATTTTGGGAGCACATGAAGACTTTTATGCTCAGTCTTACATCCAAACACAGAACACCGGGATTGTTTAGGAGACATTGTTGCTGTTACAGCTGCTCGAGCGCAGAGAAAATGGAGGACAGTGTACAACCAAACACAACTCGCTGAGGGTGGAAACTATTGTAATGCAGGACTGTCAGTCAGTGGCCGTGGGCGGGGCCTAAACATTGTGACATCACAATGCTAAGAGAATCAAAACGGCATGCCTAATGAGACTGGTTTAGTTTAATGGGGATTAAAAATTAAGAAGTTGGTGGATTTTTATCATTGTAGGGTGTTTGTGTTCACACACTGATAACACATTTATGTCCAAACACCATGTGGATTTTGCATAATAGGTGCCCTTTAAAGGGAAAAAGAGAATGTAATTCTAAACCGTCCTTTATGAAACACAAAGTTGAAATTTGGTAGAATTGTACTGGTCGCACTTTCCCATACATTTAGAATGAATGGAGGCTTTTTTGTGCTATGGAATGGGGAGGAAAAATGCAAGATCTCAAGATTAGTATTTTTTTTGTAAAGTTGAACTTGAGTTTAGTGTGTGTTTATGAAGAAAAGCAATGTAAAAGTTGCACAGTTGAATGGAAAAACATGTGACTTTGAACTTTCTATCCATCAAAGAATCCTGAAAATTGTTTGGAAACGTTAAGATTTTCATAAAAATATTAAATATAAATTTGTATCAATGCATTCAACATTGATAATAATAGGAAATGTTTCTTGAGCACCAAATCAGCATATTAGAATTATTTCTGAATGATCATGTGACACTGAAGACTGGAGTAATGCCTGCTAAAAATCTCCCTGTTTGCGTTCTACCTAGTATTTAAGCCCTGTGCTCTCCTCTGTTCCTTTGTCTGCTATTGTCTTTTGTGGATTATTTGCTGTTGGATTATTGTTGTTCCCTTTCCCTGTGGATTTATTTTAAAAGGAATTCTCCATCCTACTCTTTTGTCGTGCACGTTATATATTGTTGTGACAATCCTGTGACAGAATACCAGACCATCTAGACGAGTAGTTTATTGCGGCATTTTTCTTTTTTGTTTCGTTCCTCTCCCTCCCAGATGGATCGGCCAGACGTCCAGCTCCTTTGCCTGGAGCAGCAGGACCGTTTGCTGGAGAACCACACCAGAGACTTTTTAGATCTGGCGTGCCTTACTCACTTCCCTGACCGCTCACTTTGCGTCTTTTACTATTCCAGCCTGAGCGAGCAATGTAAGGCACGCATGTCAGCGAACGGTCCAAAGAAGTGGAGTGGGTTCTGGTGAATAGCGGATCACTATTCACTGTCTGCCCCGCCGAGGAGGACTTCACCAGCCCCACTCCTGACCCCGAGCCCAACCAGCCTTCACTCCGCTACGTGGATAGTACACCAGAGCCCACCGCGGACAGAGAGCCTGCACCCGCCACGATCAACCTGCCTGCGCTAATGGATGCGACAGAGCCGAACATCGCCCCAGAGCCCAAGCTTGACGAAACGCTTAGGGTGAGCTGAAATATTAGACTGTTTAAATGAGGAGGATTCTCCCGTCCCTGCTGGTCCCACCCAGCTCTCCTTCATCTCCTGAACCTCTGCTGGTCCTGAATCTCCACTGGTCCCGCCCAGCTCTCCTTCGTCTCCTGAATCTCTGCTGGTTCCGCCCAGCTCTCCTTCATCTCCTGAATCTCCGCTGGTTCAGCCCAGCTCTCCTTCGTCGGACAACTCCTCATCTCCAGCCTCAAGGAGGGTCCCGCTCAGCCTCCCATTCCCTCCTCCTCTGTCTCTGTCAGCCAGTCCATCGGCCTTTTCTCTGCTGGCCCCTGAAGATACCTCAGCTCACCCTCAGCAGGCCATAACCGATGAGTCAGATGAGTTTCGGGATCTCCAGTTGCCAGCTACTTCGGGGTCGGAGGATCCCCTGTCTCCGCTTCCAGCCTCCGAGACCTGGACTCCACCTTGGCCCTCAGACCCATTGGCTCCGCCTTGGCTCCTGGCTCCCTTGTCTCCACCATGGCCCGTCATCCTACTGGCTCCACTGGTCTCCCTCGTCCCTCTGGCTTCTCCTTGGTCAGTCGTTGACCTTCCTCCGCCACGGGATTCCACTCCTCCGGCTTTGCCTTCCCTTCATCCCTCTGGCTCCTCCTTCCCTCTGACTCAACCGTTGTCCTCTGTCGCTCTGGCATCACTGCAGTCTTCCGGATTCCCTCCTTCACCTTGGTCGTCTGAGCCATCAGCTCCTCCTTGGCCCTCCGGATCCTCGGCATCACCCTGGCTCTGTGGCTCTCCGCCTCCATCCTGAGCTCCTCTTCCACCAGCTCCGTCTCCGTCAGTCAGCCCCCTGGTGTTGCCAGCCCTAACTCCTTCATGGCTCCTCCCTCTAGTGACGCCACCTTCCTGGCTGGCCTCTGGATCTCCACCTGGCTCCTCCTCTTCCTGGCTCCTCCCAACGTCTACTCCACTCTAGGCGTTTGAGCTTTGTATTCTCCCTTTTGCCTGCCCCTCGTCCTCTTCCTGAACCCCCACACTCCCTCCTCAGTAGGATTGTTCCACGGTGCGAGGACGTGTCTTCCGGTAGGGGGGAGTAATGTCACGTGTATATTTAGTTATGTTTCTTTTGTTCTAGTTTTCCCTCCACTAGTTTGTTTCCTTGGTTGATAATTAGCTCCACGCCTGTTCTGTTTCTCCCTGATTGTGTTGTTCCTGGTATTTAAGCCCTGTGTTCCCCTCTGTTCCTTTGTCTGGTATTGTCTTTTGTGGATTATTTGCTGTTGGATTATTGTTGTTCCCTTTCCCTGTGGATTTATTAAAAGGAATTATCCATCCTACTCTTTTGTCGTGCACGCTATATATTGTTGTGACAATCCTGTGACAAACAGAGATTCATTGTTTTAACTTCTAATATATAGTTTCGTTGGATCATCTTTAATGCATCTTATAAAAGCTTTTCTTGAGTGCTGACATGTAACCAACAGTCTTTATCAGCCACATCAGTTCTAGCAGCGTCAGCGATTTGTATATGTGCTTCTTATGTGTAATTAAGATGAATTATGATTCCATTATCTGCTCTCCAAAAGCGTTCACTGCTGCTTATTCAGCTCTTTTTATGCTGCCTTTGTCTGAACCAACTTGCGCTTTTTGGGTGCCCGATGCATTATGGATTATGACAATGTCAGTTAATCAATTTTGTCTCTCTAAGTTTAAATTTACAAAGGAACCTAGTGATCTTATCTCAATATTTAACCATTGACTATTGCCATTCAACATTACAGTATAATTGAGAGCTATCAATTTTAACATTTATTAGACTTTTAAAAATAACTTCTAATTTAAGTGAATTTTAAACAATCATTACACAAACCCATTATAATAAATGTTATATTTTCCTGTGCCTTTCAGCAAGTAGGAAATGTACAAAAATTGAATAAAGTTATCAAACACTAAATTATAAATTAAATAAAGATGAATCCTTAAAGCTGCAAAAGTTATTGATTTCCTCTTTTTTTATTTTGTTCTTTGATTAACAGACTTCACAGCAGCTGGTTATTAGGTTATTTTGGCTGCTTTAAGAGCGGCGCTGCTGAACATGATGCAGATCTGACTTGCATCGTATTTTCTCACAACTCTCTTTACCTTTTCTGACCCACTTCAGGTCTTAAAGTGTCTACTAATGAGCTGACGAGTTGAATCGGGTGTTACATGAGAGAGACATCCAGGACAGTTTTGAAAACCACTGCATTTCAGAGACATGTTCTTAAATGTGACTCGTATCAAATACTTGCATGCACAGTTTTAAAGGGGTCATATGATGTTGCTAAAAATAATATTATTTTGTGTATTTGGTGTAATGAAATGTGTTTATGCGGTTTAAGGTTAAAAAAACACATTATTTTCCACATACTGTACATTATTGTTTCTCCTCTATGCCCTGCCTTTCTGAAATGCGTCGATTTTTACAAAGCTCATCAGTCTGAAAAACGAGGTGTGCTCTGATTGGCCGAATACCTCAAGTGTGTGACGGAAATGTTACGCCCCTCACATACTGTTGACGCCGTGTCCCGGCCGGAGCGACGAGACAAAAACATTAAAACCCATTATAAACGAGGCATTTGTTGCATCCAGTGGGGACATAATTACGGATTATAATGCAGCTTGTAACACTCCAAAGAGAAAGGAAAACTTGAAAGTGCATCATATGACCCCTTTAAAGGGAGAGAGAGAGAGCGCGAGAGAGAGAGAGAGAGCGTGAGAGAGAGCGAGAGAGAGCGCGAGAGAGAGAGAGAGAGAGAGGGGGGGGGGCACAAACGTTACACCAAATACACAAAATAATGATCTTTAAAAAAGCATCATATGACCCCTTTAAGGCAGCGTTAATTGCCTTTTTGGTAACGTCATGACTTAGCTATTGCTCATAGTTTCATTTGCGTTTTAATATGATACAGTGCTTTAATATAATACAGCGTGCGCCACTGCATTTGTGCGTGCAATTCAAGAGCATATGCTATGAGCACAGGATAAAGGCTGATAGTAAAATTATTTTTTACTGACATATGGCCTGACAACATCTCATCTGACCACAGTTCACTGTTGTTCTACTGAAGCTCCCTCATCAGCTGTACCTTTTCCGCGCTCGTTTGACTAGCACCTGGCGCTGAGGTGAAGTTGGAGTGTGTGTCTGAAAAGTCTCCCATTTGATGTGGTCATAGACGTTCTGTGTCTAAATAAATACAATTATTGTCAAGAAAAAAAGAGACAAGCAGCAGTTGTAAATGGGGTGGCCGACCCTAGCTCCGCCCCTGCATTAATTGCATTAAATATTTTTAAAGTGTAAAACTGAAAAAAAATTATAAAAAAAATAAAATAACATAAAATGGAAAAGAAGAATGAGATATGAGTAGGTCAGATGACCAGATATCATGTACATATCAGATTTTAAAACCACATCTGAAAGTTTTAACTATGTCCACGCCTTTTCAGCACTAATTCTTCACTGCGCGTCTTTAGTAAATCCTGACAGTACTATTTTAATGCCAAAAGACGGTTTGCGCTAGTGCAAGCTGTTAGTAAATCTGGCCCATAGTCTCATGAGTTCTGCTATTTACATGCATGTTTAAAAAAGGTTTATCAGTCTTTCAGACAACCCACAGACCAGCTAGTTTTGAAAAGTAGTAGTACATGTAGTTTTGCTCATCTCTAATTAAAATCAGATCATTCACTCGATTCAGACACTGATTCAGTTCAGACAATGAAGTGAAAAAGACTCAGTGGTACAAAAATGAGATCTGTTGCAGTGCAGCATGGGACTCATGCTGCTCTGGTTTCTGTGGAACTGTGGAGCTGCATGGACACACAGCAGACACAGAGGATCAGGGCTGATTTCTAAAGCTGTGCCTATGTGGGGGTGTAACACTGATGCAATGATGCTCATAGCGCCAGTGTTGAATAATCCATGAATTGATCTGTGTTGAACGTATGCATAACCATATATGGATATAGTAGTACCATGTGTCTCAAAGACAAGTGAATATCTAGGTCACTTTACCATATAAGCCTGTGATATTCAGAACGGAATAATAGCTTTCTACTTACTGACTACTTCACTAAATACTATGTACTGCTTGCTGTTTTTTTCTTTAAATGGTGTGTTAAACAGTATGTATAATGTAATGATAAATGTTTCAAACAGTAGTATGCTTTATCATGATCTCTTTGTGGCATCAAGCAATATTGGACATGTGTAGCACTGCAGAGTTAATCAAAATAAAACCAACATTGCGATATGGCTTAGAGCAATTATCAAAACACAGGCTGTGATTTAATAAAATTCATATATTTAGCATGTTTCAGAGTGAAGCACAGCGCTGTGTTCGTTTACACACTGACAGCTCATGATCCAGTGTTTTCAGTGTCTCATAGCAGCTCTGTTCACAATAAATGCTGCTTTGCATGAACTGCATCTGCTCGGAGTTGGATATTTTGCATTTTTTGTGTGTGTGTGTATTAATGTGGTATCTTCTGGCAGTCCTATCAAATTAGCTGAGAAAAAGATCACTCTCAATATTGCTGTCGCATTGGAAGTCAAATTTCATTGTGGGATACAGCATTCTCTGTTTTGGTAAACATAGTAAGTCAGACGAGTTTTCCATGTGTGGAAAATCTACATACTGCACAGAGTATGCATACTGCATACGTCATAAATAGTATGATACGTACTATAGTATGCTAATAACTTCCTCTCTTTCTCTGTAGTGGCAGCAGCGGGGGCAGCGGCAGTCGAGAGAACAGTGGCGGCAGCAGCAGCATTGGCATTCCCATCGCCGTGCCGACTCCCTCCATTCCCAACTCAGTTCCAGGTGAGCTGCAGCCCACATATATAGCTGCTGCAAAAGCACACTATCTGAAGCACAGTATCCTACAGGTTAGGGCTAACTTGAGAATTAGACAAACTCTCCACATGTGCAGTATATCCTGTTCTCCAGAGTGAGAAATGGAGCAGGATTAACTGTTCACTGTATGCCTACAGCTTTCATGGCCTGATTTTTCCAGCTAAAGGTTTGTTAAAGTAGGCCACTACACTGCACAAGGACAGGTAGAAATAGAGAGGAAGTGGGGAAACTCTAAAGGGTGGTCTGCCTGCAGAGAACAAAAAAAAGAGAATGACGTTTAATAAGAAAAGAGGTCACTGTCCTGTTCTTCTCTGAGATACCTGCTGGAGCCAAGAGGAACAGAACCCCCCACCCTCCATCCCTCCTGAATCCTTACAGTCGCCATAGCAACACTGCATCAGCACCACTGATTTCCTTTTCCTGGATTAATGTTATTTAATGTTGACTGGACCTTTGAATGCAGTGTCTCTGTCATTGTACCCCTATTATTTCTGTTTGTGTGTTCATATATTAAAACGAAACCATTTTCTCTAGATTTTTTTTTTTTCCAGGCTTTGATGAAGGACTGTTTTAGCATCCAAAACCTAGTGAGCTACCTGCCTAGGCAACATTTTAAGGCATCTTCAAAACACTTCCACTGCAAAGACTATTCCAAAAGTTCGTGCTCAGATATCTCATTTTAGCTCTCATTAAGGCCTTGACACACCAAGCCGACAGTCAGCCAGCCAGCCAGCTCAGTTTTTGCAGTTTGTTGTACCCCGTTTATGGATTTTTGGCCAATTGAGCATGTTGAATTGGCATCGGACAGTCGGTGAGAGAGATCACTCTGATTGGCTATTCATCTTAGTGCACAAGAAGTGGTGAAGTCAAGAGTGCACACAGAGAAGGCTCTTCTAATTTTACATCTTACCTGAGCATTCCAATATGCAAATATTTTCATACAATTTTGGCTGTCTAAAATGCAAAAAGTGAAGTTCTTTGCTAGTTCTGTTTGCTTTAGGCAGCGTCAGTTGTACCTTTTGTGGTGAAGATAATTGGATTGCAAGCTCAACAATTCACCCAAGATGGTAGACAGAGTTGAGGGAAATGTTGATTATAAATGTACTTATATGATTCAGAGAACTCCCCTCATGTTTTTGAATAATAATGCAATTAAGAGTTAAACATATCTTTATAAAAGGTCACAGTGTTGTTCCAGATGAAATATTTTTTTGTAAGGTTAGATATTGATTATTAATCTCTTGAACCCCTTTATCTAAATGTCTACTTAAAGGGATAATTCACCCAAAAATAAAAATTATGTCATTAAGTACTCACCCTCATGTTGTTCCAAACCACTAAGACCTTCGTTCATCTTTGGAACACAAATTAAGATATGTATGATGAAATCCAAGAGCTTTCTGACCCTGCATAGACAGCAACGCAACTACCATGTTGCAAAGTCCGTCCCGGACAACACCAGCATTCCCGTCCTGCCCGTTCACCTGTGTGTCTGTGGGGCTTCAGCATGGGTCACAGAATTGTTAAGATTGGTGGATGGTGGTGGTGGTGATTGTTATTTTGGGTGGTGGGTTTGTGCTGCTTCAGTTTAAATCAATGCACTGTGGAGAAGTCTCTGACCTTCCTGGACGTTTTTCTCATAATTCATAAAGAGAGTATGGGAATGGGCCTTTAACTTGCGGTCACATTGACTTTTATATTTTTGTTATTTTCTGCAGGCAAAAACATCATCAATCGGAATCCGCGCAATTAAGAATTTCACTTGAGGTGAAAAATCCCATGCAGATTTCGCATTGGATTCGGGTTTTTTGCACTTTGAAAAAACAAATTAATTTACTAATATATAAACTGGATTTACTAATGTAAGTATGCAAGCCCATTTCCGCCACTGTTTACATCTCGCAATTCTGACTTTTTTTCTCAGAACTGTGTGATATAAACTCGCAATTGCGAGTTTAAAAGTCCAATACAGAAGAAAAAAAAATACTTTTTTCTTACAATTGCGAGTTTAATAAAGTCAGAATTGCAAGTTTATTCTAACTTTATAACATGGAATTGCAACTTTATATCACACAATTCTGACTTTATAACTTCACAATTACGAGTTTATATCACACAATTCTGAAAAAAAAAAAGAATTGTGAGATAAAAAGTTGCAATTATCTTTTTTTTTTTATTCAGTGGCGGAAACAAGCTTCCATTTGTAAAGCTTCTTGTTTTGGAAGTGACTTCTGAGAAGTGGTGCTTCATGCATCGCTACACTAATAGCTATGTTTCCATCACCCTGTTTTTATGCGCATTTTGAAGTATCGCATCAGAAACGAGTGATGGAAACTGCAAATTTTTAATAAAAATCCCTTAAGACGTATTAAGGACATTGTTAAAATAGTTCATGTGACATCAATTGTTGAATAAAGTCGTTATTTTTGTTTTCTTTGTGCAAAAAAGTATTCTTGTAGCTTCGTAACTTTACAGTTGAACCACTGATGTCACACGGACTACTTTGTCGATCATCTTGGTACTTTTCTGGAC
>NW_015537993.1:300540-303762 GCF_001515605.1 Sinocyclocheilus anshuiensis
TGAAATCCAAGAGCTTTCTGACCCTGCATAGACAGCAACGCAACTACCATGTTCAAGGCCCAGAGACGTATTAAGGACATTGTTAAAATAGTTCATGTGACATCAATTGTTGAATAAAGTCGTTATTTTTGTTTTCTTTGTGCAAAAAAGTATTCTTGTAGCTTCACAACATTACGGTTGAACCACTGATGTCACATGGACTATTTAACGATGTCCTTACTACCTTTCTGGGCTTTGAATGTGTCAGTTCTGTTGCTGTCTATGCAGGGTCAGAAAGTTTTTGGATTTCATCAAAAATATCTTAATTTGTGTTCCAACGATGAACGAAGGTATTACATGTTTAGAACGACATGAGGGTGTGTAATTAATGACAGAATTTTCATTTTTGGGTGAACTATCCCATTAAATCTCAGTATTCACATGAAACGTCCCTTCAAAGTCCACACCATTGAATGCCGTGTAGCCTGTTAAGAGTAACCAGAAGGAAACAGTTTGTTTTTCTTGTCATAAGCTATGTTTCCATCACCCTGTTTTATGCGCATTTTGAAGTATCGCATCAGAAACGAGTGATGGAAATGGCAAATTTCTAATAAAAATCCCTTAATTCGCAAAAATGTTTTTACGCTCGCTTGAGGTGGTTTTTGACTTGTGTGATAAAGGGTTAATGCGAATAAAAGGAGATGGAAACGCATTTGCCAAGTAAACTCCTCCATGCGCATCAAAAAAGTCATGTGACTGCGATATGGGAGGGCAAAACCTAACCAGTGGACCAATCTCGTTCCTCAGCATCTGAAATGTTATGGTCATTTTGAAATGTCAAGGCTGTGCATCTGCCATGTTTGTAGTTTTGAGTATTTTTTGTTTGTTTTTAGTTCTGAACCAAATCCTCATCCAAAGTGCAGTGGGTTGTGGGCAGTATTAGTCATTAGAGTGTGCATGGATCTGCACTTCGAATTTCCAAGAGAAATAGTAGACTATCTTGGGTACCTTTGTCATGCTAATTTCAACATAGAATGATTTGGGACACACTAATTCTAATTATGAATACTATTTAGGATGAGTATTTTGCAAACTGGGTCGCAGCAATAGTGTTGTTAGCTTAGCAACAGGCTGAAGTCAAGCTATTAGAATTAGTACTGAAAACAAGTTAGCATTTTTTCAAGAATGGGTTTTTGGTTTATTGCCTGAAATAAGGTCTGTGGTTAACAACACAAGCTCAGGATGTTTTCACTTTTTATTCTACAACAATAAAATACATCAGTAATGCTCGATTTTTTTTAAGCTTTTATTTACCTTGAAAATAGTGTTCACACACTATTACACAATATACACACTCACACTATTATACTACATTATATACAAAAAGATGGCATAGAATAGTGCATAAGTACACAAATTGAGAGACACCTGTAGAGTTTGATGTTAGCATGTTGCTAAGCTAACAACACGATCTGGGGGTCTATCATACTCTGATGATGGATGACAAAATAATCTTATATAATTAATACGCTAGATGGTGGAGTGCATAGTGCATAGAATAAGTGTATAGTGTGTTATTTGGGACACAACTTATTTTAGTCAATTGTCAGTTGAGTCTCCCTTGTACTTCACTTATTGCTTCCCATGTAGAAAGTTTCCAATCAGTCATCTACAGGTTACAGAATGGTTAGGATGCAGCCTTAGAAGGTAGCTGCCAATGTAGATGTAGGGTTTTGGAACTCAGCTTAAATTTCTGTGCAATATTAATGAATGAATCATCCTTAAGATGTGTTTTCTCTTAAATGCCGATTCTGACCCCGCAGTCACACCCTCATGGGCAGCTCCCCCCAGAGCATCCACCTCCAAAAGCAATGACCGCATTTATTTAGTTTTCACTATGAGGCGCAAGTCATTTATTATATAAGCCTATGAAAATTATTATATCATTATTATATATATTAATATATAGAATAATCATTATTATTTCTCCTACTTTTCATAGTGATATATAGCCTAGCGCCAGTTCTACCAGGAAGTGACGATTTTGTTCTCTTTGACTCGTTGGATGGAAACGATGCTTATTCGCAAATTTCAATTTTGTGCATAAGTTCAATTCGCAACTTTGGATGGAAACCCGGCTATTGACAATGAACCTACTTTGCCTGCGAAATTTCACCAAAGTATCACTAATGTGACCATTCCTTGACATGGAGAAACTCTGCATCTAGAACCCAAAATATCATAGAAACTTTAGGGTGTGCTCTTTTGAATAATGCAGCCACCTAGCAACCACCCAGAATATCGTCATAGCAGCGCCTTAGCAACCACCTTCAAAAATCTAGCTTTGTGTTGGTGAGTCAGAGACTTCCTCATTACTGGTTCTTGTGAAAGATCCACTGTTATCCTTCTGCTTTGCATCTTCCCAATGATGTGTTATCCAGTGCGTTGATGTGATGATATACGGTATTAATCAGCATCTTATTCCATAATTCTGTTGATTAGAGCAGGAGGTTTCACTGGCTCCATCAGGACACAGCTGGGATGAGATGTTTGTATTGTGTTGTTTATATCATATGTCACTGGTGAAGGCTTTTGGTGCCACAGTGATGTTTGTCCACTGTGTTTGTTGTTCGCTTGGTTCCGGCCATGACTGTCAGGGTGAGCGTGTCTCTCTAGGGCTTCCCTGTTATCTGCCACTGTCAACAGGAAATGTCCCTATAGAGGAAATACCATCTGCCCTGGCAGTGTAAACACACAGGACTATATTACAAAACTCCAAAACATGGTACTATTTCTCAGGGCCTTTACTAACTTTGTGCATTTTATTGCAGGTCATGTTGTTTTCATCTGAGGTTGAGTTTCTCACACCCAGATTTTCTTTGTGAATCTGGTGAAACATGTCCAGGTCATATTTATATTGAAGCTTGTTTCCATCACCGGATTAAAAATTAATTAAATAAATAAATATAACGGTTAATTGCAACTTATCTCACAATTCACACTTTTTTCTGACAAGTCTAAGTTTATATCTCACAATTCTGACTTTTTTTATTACAATTTAGAATTGCAAGATATAAACTCGCAGTTCTGAGAGAAAAAGTCAGAACTGTTACAGATATACTGTACCTACAATTGTGAGAAATAAATCTGAATTGTGTGATTAAAAAGTCACTTTTTGTTTTTATTCAGTGGCGGATATATTATATTATATTATATTATATTATATTATATTATATTATATTA
>NW_015537993.1:303887-304593 GCF_001515605.1 Sinocyclocheilus anshuiensis
AATATTAAGAAATATTTCTTAAGCAGCAAATGGGCATATTAAAATGATGCTGAAAATTCAGCTTTTGCGGTCACAGGAATAAATTACATTTTAAACTATATTACAATAAAAAAACTGTTTTTATTATTATGATTTATTAAAGTATTTTTTCACATTTATTTCAATTATTCAGATGGTATTTTTTCTGGAAACTGTCTGGACATTTTAGTTCAATTGTTTTAAATTGGAGCACACAACCCTGAAATAAACGTGAAAATCAATACAATCTATAATGGCAATTTCTATAAGAAATGTCTAGTTATGGTAAATTGAAAATAGTATGGTTAAAGGTGGGGTATGTATTTTTTCAAAAACGCTTTAGAAAACTAAGTCGGGCTGAGTACCAAAACAAACATTAATAATAAAATAAAAAAACTAACACTTGCTTCTCTAATCTTTTTGCATTCTATCTGTTTTTTTTTTATTTATTATACAATTATAATTCTGACTTTCTGACTTCTGATTAACAAAAGCAAAAAAGGCCTCTAACACTAGCTTGCTCTATTCTTTTTCTATTCTATCTGTTTTCTTTTTATTTATTATGATTTAAAAAAAAATAAAAACCTTGCTATGTGTACTGCATTACGCTAACAGACTTGTTATAGCACTTGCATATTATTGCTCTTTTGTTGATTTTGATTGCTTCCATTGTCCTCATTTGTAAGTC
>NW_015537993.1:304613-309184 GCF_001515605.1 Sinocyclocheilus anshuiensis
AAACTTATTCGGGCCAAATAGCAAAACAAACTTGTAGCCAATCAGCAATAAGGGGCGTGTCTACTCATGATGTGAAGGAGAGAGCGTTCAGTGCACGGGACGGACATTAGCGAGCCAAGCGACAGAAAGATAGAGATTGGTGGATAAAAAGCAAAAGAGGAAAACGTCTGCAGAACGAAAGAAGGCTTACGATAAGGCAAGAAGTAGGACCCGTGTAAATATCGAGAATTTTTTTTTCAGTCTCACTACTGTAACAATAAAAAAATTAAAAAGTTTTATATCATAGTAATAAAAAACGAATATAATTACTTATAATTTGGGAGGGGGGGTTGCCTTACAGTAAGTGTTCAGAAAGAAAAATATTTGCTTAATTTTCATGAAAAGAATGTCAAGAATGTTTTGCTGATACAAGAAAAATGCTTTGTTGGCTTGAGAAAAACACTTCACTTTTTTTTGCCAAAAATGTATGAAATATGACCTGGAAATGTGCCTGATATGTTTGAGTCACTCTTCTACCTATTAGTTAAACTATTCAATCTTAGGAAGCTTTTCTTGTCTGCTGTATGCATGTCATTCACTGCTCTCATCTGGATTTTCTCTTGTCTTTCTACCTTCTTCTCTGGGAACGAACAGCTGTGGCTGCTGGGCCAGGTCTCGGGCCCATCCCCATGTCGCAGTTCGGCACGATATCTCGACAGATCTCCCGACACAGCTCCACCACCTCCTCCGTCTCCACGGTTTCTGCCACGGGTACATACCGCCGAGCGCCATCCATCTCTTCCCAGTTCTCCCTGCAGCAGCCGCACGTTAACGGTGGCACAATCGCAAGTAAGAGACGGAGAATGAAGCACAAATATACAGACACGCACTGTACAAACTCACAGCCAATATAATCACATCTGGAGTTCCTTCGCCACAGTTTCATTCCTTTAAATTCAGCCCTGGCTAGGTGAAAGCCATATCTAAGCGTCATAATACCCAGGTATTTTTAGGCGCATCCTGTCTGCGATGAAGGGAACAGCCTGTCTCTACACACTGGTGTGCGGCCGTACACACTAATGCCATTAAGACCGCAAAAGCCTCAGCTTTATGAGCATTGAGAGCACCGGGCCTGTGGCCACCTGCTTATGAATGGAGATTTATTGTCATCTTCGCATTAAAGCTGAGATTTTAAATCTCACTTTCAGATGTCCGGAAGCATTAGAGTGAATGAGCGTCATATCGGCATCAGACATGAATGAGAGAGTATTACTAAAACATTACTGATGATGTTTAAAAGTTTGAGGTCAATACGATTCTTTTTCTTAAAACAATTGATAATTTGAATTCAGGAAGGATCAAAAGAAATCAAAAGTGACAGTAAATATTTATTCATAGTGTTACATAATCATTCGATTTCAAATGAATGTGTTTTTTTTTTTTACTTTCTATTCATCAAAGTATCTTGAAACAGAAAAAAGAAAAAAAATACATACACACACAAGAACGCAGCAGCAGTTTTCTTTCGGGGATTTGTCATGTCGCGCCGCGTCGCATCCAGTGAAGACAGCATCACTGATTATAATGAGTTCTATAATATCACGGGAAGTCGTGGCCTAATGGTTAGAGAGTCGGACTCGTAACCCAAAGGTTGCGGGTTCGAGTCTCGTACCGGCAGGGATTGTAGGTGGGGGGAGTGAATGTACAGCGCTCTCTCCCACCTTCAATACCACGACTGAGGTGCCCTTGAGCAAGGCACCGAACCCCCAACTGCTCCCCGGGCGCCGCAGCAAAAAAATGGCTGCCCACTGCTCCGGGTGTGTGTTCACGGTGTGTGTGTGTTCACTGCTGTGTGTGTGCACTTTGGATGGGATAAATGCAGAGCACTAATTCCTAGTATGGGTCACCATACTTGGCCACGTCACGTCACGTCACGTATTTTGTCGCGCCGCACCCGTCCAGTATAGACACGGTGAAACATTAGTTTTGCTTTTGTTTCACAGAAAGCTGAAATAAAAAAAAATAGTAAAAACTATATAGACATGTTTAAAAACATTTAAAAACTAAAAAAAACATTAACTAAAATTAACAAAAGAAAATAAAATCTAATTCAAAATATTAAAAACTATAATAGTATCTCAGTGATACTAAAACACTGTCACTAGAAATCACTCGTTGTGATATAATAATTATCTCTATAAAATGATTTAAAATCCTTTTCCATTCATCCTTAAAATCCTTTTTCAGTCCATTATGAACAACCAGAAATGTTGTCGAAATAAACTGGTCAGAAGTTATGGAAACGCTGCTGTTATTCGAGATCGAATCGCCAGAGAGAATGTCATTTTCAGTCTTTCTATGTCTATAAGGTTCCTATTTCTACAAGATTACAATTCCCCCGCCTTTCTCATGTGGGACTGACGTTTTTCTCTCTCTCTCTCTCTCTCCCTGCTTTCCTCTCCTTCCTCCTGGTCTTTGCTGTGTGCTTGTGTTTGTGACGGGTGGTGTTCAGTGTCTATGGCCCCTCCTCCTCCACCCATGCCTCAGCTCACCCCACAGATCCCTCTCACAGGCTTTGTGGCCAGAGTACAGGAAAACAGTAAGTCTGACGGCCACGTTTCGCCAACGTTTCTCACCCCAGCATGTAGATGTGTTTGCGGTTTGCTGCATGCTGCCCCCATCTCCATTTCCATCTATCTGTTTGTGCTGTAGTAAACATTGTTCATTCTGCAGGTCAAAGTGCACTCGTATTGCCATTGTTCATTCAATACAATTCAAACAATACACTACAATAAAGCCTTTCCTAACGCCTAAAGCCTGCAAAACAGTGTCACACATTTACATAAGCGTGTATTGCTTTATGGAACCTAAAAGAGGCTTAATAGACTGTTTGGAGAAAGATTTCTTAAAAGGTTTTTTTTTTTCTAATTTGCACATGTTCTACATTCTGGATTACAGTGGGATTCAATGGCGATAAAGCATGTCTCGTTTATAGACTTGATATTAGATACTCTTTCATTCATTCATTGGGCTACATTTGTGTACGGCTTTGTGTTTGATTAATACCCAGCCAGCTTTAGGTAGGGCTAAACCACACTGATGCATCATGGGAAGAATAGAAAGCTTTTAACTGGCCCAGTGTTTTGCCAGTGATCAGAGCAGCATCGGTTACCTCGCATTCTGCTGACGGTGATGTATATAATACAGGGTTGCATGAACAACGTGTGTCGAGTTGCAGCAAAACATGCACTTTGAGTGCACTTTATTTCTCAGAAAGGTGGATCGGTTTAAGAAGAAGCCGTCATTGTAGGTTTTGTCATAAAAGCACAAAGTGGTTTTTGCTGCCCTCTCGTGATGCGTTCTGGTATCGTGATGAGTTTTTGTTGAGGTCCTCTCACACAGACCTTTGACTGAACACAAAGTCTGATCAACTTCTTTTTCTGGCCAGGAACCAGCCATATTGACAGGAAGTGATTATTTGATCAAGTACAGTTCATATTGGTTTTATGTGCCCCCAAATATTAAGTCTGCTAAATATTTTAAAATATAAATATCCATTGATATTTTGTGAGAAAAGTTTAGACGTAATAACAACAATAATAACATTATTATTATTATTATTATTATTGTTTTATTGGTTAAATTGGTTTAATAATTATACATAATTCTTAATTATTATTTTATTATATTCATTATTGTTTTTATCATGTCACTGTACTCAGGCCAAAGCAAATTAATTAAATATTATCTGGAAGAAAAAAAAAAAAAAATAAATAAATATATATATTTAACCTACTGTTAACATTGTATACCTTTAAAACAAAATAATAAAAAATGTCAATCAGTGTTGTTTTATTATCATTGATATACTATTATAATATTTTTATAATTAGCTTTTATTTTTATATGTGCAGTTTTCATCTTAATTGAATTTTAATAGTTTTGTGTAGTTTTGTTGTATGCTTTTGTCTTTTTTTATAAGTTTATTTTAAAGATTTATTTATTTATTTATTTATGCATTTATTTATAGCTTCACTAGATTAACTACTATAACTAGTGGACAAGGAAATATTTCTAATTCATTTGAGTTTATTTTTTTCATCTAATAGTTCTATTTCAGCATTTTTTGTTAACAAAAACTATTTTTAATAGTTTTAGTTTTAGTTAATAATAACTCTTCTGCCAGTAGAACAAAATAATCTCATGATTTCCCACCAGACTTTAGAAAGCAATATAAAATGAAAATATGAAATAAAAATTTTTTTTTTAAATATTGTCCAAAAAAAAATGGTTTATTTAAACTTAACATTTTAACGGTTAACAATTCTATGACTTTTTTTTTGTTTGTTTGTTTGTTTTTTTCTTCATACAAATTTTCCACGGACCCACAAGCACCTTTTTCTAGTTTGAGTGTGTACTGTGTATTATGTCGTTTACTGAGGAATGATTTCATAGTATTGCTGTCTTTTGGATATTGAATTCAATTCTGTTCCATTTAAATCCTCTTAAGTTTTCATATCTGTGAATAGCTCCATACATATACAGTGATCTCCCTAGATCCATAGATGTGTGTGTGTGTGTGTGTGTGTGTG
>NW_015537993.1:310393-318599 GCF_001515605.1 Sinocyclocheilus anshuiensis
TGTGTGTGTGTGTGTGTGTGTGTGTGTGTGTGTGTGTGAGAGTGTGTGTGTGTGTGTGAGAGTGTGTGTGAGAGAGATGTATGTACACCAGCACTCGGCACAGTATCTCCTTCAGACATGAGTGTTTCAGCAAATTCACTGTGCATGCATGTCTACCAACATGTCTGCGTGAGCATGTGTGCATGATGAGCAGCCGGATCGCATGCCCAGCACAAGTCGCCGGCACGGAGCCCATGGATGTATTGTGTCTCTGAAGCTGACTGTGTTGTTTGCTGGATGTCAGTTGCAGATACCCCGACTCCTCCCCCTCCCCCTCCCCCTGATGACATGCCCATGTTTGACGAGGCTCCGCCTCCGCCGCCGCCGCCTCCACCAGTCGACTATGAAGATGAAGAGGCAGCTGTAGTACAGTACAGTGACCCTTATGCAGATGGAGACCCTCACTGGGCCCCCAAGTCCTACGTTGAGAAAGGTGAGGTTCTTTTTAACTACTGAAATTTTAATTAATAAAAGTAAAGTAATTTATATCATATTTTTATTGATATTATTTTGCTATTATTAAATTTATATTTATTAACATGATTTATTTTGATATTTATTGTTTTATTTTTATTTGGTGTTGTTGCTATATTTAACATTGTTTATATATTTATTTTATTTATTAACATTTATTTACACACATACACGTTTGTATACACGTATATTTACGAAAAAACTGTATTTATTAACATGTAACTTTGTATCATTTATCATTATTTTTATATTTATTACCCTTTACACACATGTATACATACTATTTTATTTATTAACATAACTATTTATATTATAGTTTTATTGATTGTTGTTAATTTTTTTATGTATTAACATTTGTATATTTGACGTTTTATTTATTAACATGGAACTTCATATTAAATATATTATTATTTTTACTATTTACCATTAACATCATTTTAAATTTATAATTATTATTATTATGACATTTGTTTTATTTATCAACATATATGTATATGTATTGAAATAATTGTAATTTATATGATATAAATTGTATATTATATTTTTGAATTATTAGTACTATGAACCATTATTATTTTATGTATTAGCATGTTTTTTAAATTATTTATATATTTTTTATTTTTATAATTAAGATTTTTGATTAGTTATTAACATATGGAACTTCTTATATTAATAATACGTATATCAATAAGAATATCAATTAAAAATATAATCGTTACATGCTATTAAAAAATGGCATAATAATAATAATAAAGAACTTTATTGAATATTAGTGTCTTTCATCATATTGTTGTTGCCTAAGAACACCCTTAATGTAGCACACAGTCTGAAGTGGCTTAGCGTTTTAATAACTGATATTTCCCATGACTTTCATCTTTGCAGTGGTTGCCATCTACGACTACACCAAGGATAAGGTTGATGAACTGACCTTCATGGAAGGAGCCATCATCTACATCATCAAGAAGAATGACGACGGCTGGTTCGAGGGCGTTTGCAATGGCTTCACTGGTCTGTTTCCTGGAAACTACGTGGAGTCCATCATGCACTACGCCGACTGAAGGGACCGGACCTAAAAACCATACATACCCAATCAATCAGACCACAGTAGAAACCGTGCACAAGCACACGACTGAATGTTTGTTCCTCACAAATGGAGAATCGTGAAAATCGATGAACTTTACTTTGTGGTGATGGGTGGATGTGGGCAAACGGGATGACCAACTATTCAGAGGAAGTCAGTGTACATAAAATGTCTAGTGAATGTCAATCACAGTATCTTCGACAGTCAATACGACATGTGAACATGTAAAGTAGATGATCGTCTTCAACTAAAAGTCGACCATTTATTTGATTTTCTTTACCTCTTCTCTCCATTTACATTTGTTTGGACTTTTTGGATGCAAAAAAAAAAAAAATCCCTCATCTTATAAACTAATTCATTTTAGTGTTTTATCTTAAAGCTCCACGTCATTGCCCCGAATGAATCAAAATCTTAACGTAAAGCATGCATACAACATTTAAATATGTATTATAACCTAAACGTTAAATTCCATTCTGCTTTCATCTTTGTATTATTTACAGTACACATTTTTTTATATATATATATAGGCATTTGTAGACTTGTTTTTATGCTCTATTTTGTTTGTTTAATATTGATATAAATGTTTTTTTTTTGGGTAATGAATGCAAAGCACAGAACATTTTTTTATAATTTTTTTTCAATAACTCAGTCTCTCCACCAATTTGAATATTTTTCAGTTAATGCCACAATGACTAAAGTATTTGCTACAATGAACAAACATGAATTCTGTGTAGATACATAGCTTTAATATTTAGTCTGCAAGGTCTCTAATCAGTACACATCATAAATCTTGCAATGCTGGACTCGACTTTGTTTTGGTGCCATGGTCCTGTAACAAGTAATAGCCGCATGCTTTTACAGTACCAATACCGTGGCTGGTGCATTGAACAATGAACTGAGTGGTATCAGAATCACAGTCATGAAATCTGAACTGGTCCAGTTACTCAACTCAGGTCTGGCATTAATTCCTCCTTTTTAATTTTTGTCTATTTCCGTTCTTTGGGATCGTTAGTGGTCATACAGTCTTAAGAAGCGATTACAGAGATTTCATTAAACTACGTCTGACCGCTGTAAGTCATTTCAGGTGTTTAAAGCTAATGCTTTGATACTTTTGTCATAATGAAACATTTGAAGTTTTCCAACTGAATTCCATCTGTGCTGAAGATCGTCTCAGCTCAGAATTTGTATTTATATGTTAATTGAAATTTAATTGTACAGTCTTTTATAATAAATCATTCTATGTAAAGTGTGTCTGTTAATTTACCTTTTTTTAAACTAATGTAGAGGCAGACTCAAATTTACATCTTCCATACACCAAATTTAATAGTCATAATAATAATTGTATTTGCGACCATAGATTAATCCTTCAGTTTTATTAAATTGAAGGTGGTTAAAAAGTCTTAAATAGTACAACAAACATCCCAATTAAAAATAGGATCATGAAACTTAATTAATATACGAAACGGTGTAGACATTTTAAAATAAGAGTCCTGGTGTATCTCAGGCTTTTTTTATAATTGAAAGTCCCAAAAAAAAAATGCATGTTTTTTTTTTTTTCCCTAGCTAATGCTAATTTAGTTACACAGTAAACTCGATCTGGCATTTAACTTAACTTTTCTCTGGGCTGCCCGTCACAGGAAGGAAAGACGAAGAACATTAACACATTGAGTATATAGATTTCTACTAGTATCAGCACAATAATCTGTTTATTACAAATTATGTATAAAACTAAGGGCAGACTAAATATTACAAGCCATTATATTTTTCCTTTTTAAGATGGGAAAATAAGAGTCAAACAGGAAGTTTACTTAAAAAATACCTTATTTAATTGTAGTAAATAGTGAGGTTTAAGGCCTTGGTTGTTATTAAGCACTTGATGCAAAAGTACATTAACAAGAGCATCTTCGACATCAAAGACGTTTGGCCTTTCATAGAGTGGACGGATGTTTAAGTGAGCATCTGTAACGGATCCACATGTGACAGTGGCACCTCCATCTGTGCTACACCTGGAATTACAATGATTTCACAGTTTTTCCTGCCGTATCAGTAACACCTAACGCAGAGGTTAACGGAGATTACGGCTCTGTGATTACAGTACGGTCAAGCATACAGTGACAACAATGTAAATGTGATTCTTTGATCTCTGAAGCCCCGGCGTCTGTCTCTCATCTCACAGCAGGGCCCTGCAGAGGTGGAGCTGCCTGAGTGTGGAGCTCTGCGTCCAGGCTCACTTGTCCCTGTGCAGCACCAGCTCGGTCAGATGGATGAGCGCGTCTCGCTCTGTTGACGGCTGCAGCCGGATGATCTGACGAATGGCCTCTTGGCAGTAGTGTTGGGCGAGGTAGTTAGTCTGTTCCACACCGTCACTCTGTGTGTGTGAACGCAGAAAACAAGAGTTCACAGCTAGATATAGAAACTTCTGTAATGCTACTTCAACTATTCTACTGGGACGAATCACAAGAAACTTCAAGTAAAAAATCAAAAACACGTCAAGAGGAGAACTAGGATTGACACTTACATATAAAATGAAGGAATGTTTTATGAATCTATTACTTTAAATATGAACATTTTAATCACTTTATTTAAAAAAATAAAAATAAATAACAGACAAAGGAATCGATCCAATTATATTACTGACAAATTAACTATTTAAAAGTACGTTAAAGGAACACTCCACTATTTTTTGAAAATAGGCTCATTTTCCAACTCCCCTAGAGTTAAACAGTTAAGTTTTACCATTTTCGAATCCATTCAGCCAATCTCCGGGTCTGGCGGTAGCACTTTTAGCTGTAGCTCAGTATAGATCATTGAATCGGATTAGACCGTTAGCATCTCAAATGATATTACGCAGCGCCTGAAAATAGTCCCCAGCTAGGTAACTTCCAATAAGCCTATTTTCAGGCGCTGCGTAATATCATTTGTTTAACTCTAGGGGAGTTGGAAAATGAGCCTATTTTCAAAAATAGTGGAGTGTTCCTTTAAGTATTTCGTTATTAATAAAAAAATTTAAATTAAAATAAATTAAAGTTAAAGATGTATTTATGTTTTAGAATGTAGTTAAACAAAACAGTAAAGGAAATAATTTTAAATGAAATTAAATACACATTTTAAATGGAATTTTGAAAAACCACCTGCTTTTCTGTCCATTTGTCAATTTTCTTTATCGTTGTCAATGCTTTACTTTCTCCATATTTCACCGCAAATCAAAAATACTGAGAAATGGTATTTATTTTGCTTTTGCTAACATAACGCAAAAAAACGAAATAAAATAAGGTTATGCAAGTGTATGTAGTATAGCAAGATAATGAGTACATATTATAGGCATACATACAGTGGGTACGGAAAGTATTCAGACCCCCTTAAATTTTTCTTTTTCAACTGCTTTCAGGACTTAAAAGTTTTTATTGACCATATTATAATTAAAAAAATATATTCTTATACAATTATTTTTTTTAAGTAAAACAACTTTTGGGGAGAAATTGTCATAAAAAATATCACAATAGGCCTTAGTCAGATTAGACACCATATGTGACCCTGGAGCACAAAAGCAGTCTTAAGTCGCTGGGGTATATTTGTAGCAATAACCAAAAATACATTGTATGGGTCAAAATTATCGATTTTTCTTTTATGCCAAAAATCATTAGGATATTAAGTAAAGATCATGTTCCATGAAGATATTTTGTAAATTTCCTACCATAAATATATCAAAACGCAATTTTTGATTAGTAATATGCATTGCTAAGAACTTCATTTGCACAACTTTAAAGGTGATTTTCTCAATATTTCGATTTTTTGGCACCCTCAGATTCCAGATTTTCAAATAGTTGTATCTCGGCCAAATATTGTTCTATCCTAACAAACCATACATCAATGGAAAGCTTATTGACACTTATAACTGGTTTTGTGGTCCAGGGTCACATAGAGAATTTATCATGGATGACGAGGCTGTGAGGGATAGACTTACATTATTAACAATGACACACACTGTATAAAGGTTCTAGATAATGCAACTTTTCTCACCTTCAGGACATATTGCCAGGCTCGATCCACATCTCCATCAGAGCTGAAGCGTCTCATTATCATTGCATGCAGCTCAGGAAACTAAAGAGTGAGAGCAGTGTGAATATGGTTGGGAGGACTTTAGAAAAACCAAACTACAGACTGTGTTACGGTTAAGTTTATGGCTGTCATAAACCAGGTCAACCATTAGATCTGATTCCCCTGATTCTGTACTTCAGAGACGTCAGTTTATATTGTGAGAGCACAGGTGTTCAGCTGTCGTACCTGTTGACAAGCGAACAGAACGGGACCGGTGGCCAGACCCAGTTTGAGATCGGCAGCTGACGGCTTCCCCAGGAGGTTTGCACTGGAAGTGAAGTCCAGAATGTCATCCACAAGCTGAAAAACACAAGCAAACTTTTACATGACACAGATTAGGCCTGGGCGATAAAACGGTATTGATATTTATCGGCGGTACACCTTTGATAACGATATAAAAATAGTGCATGATATAAGCACGTGCTATGAGTGACGCAGACAGCACAAACACATGCTGAAATGAGTGCTGTGCCTGCCTGTGATGAGGAGACTGTGAATAAAGAATGAATATTAGTTGAATTTAAAACTGACTTTTTACTTGGCCTTTTTTAGTAAAAAAGAAAAAATAAATGTTTGAAATCAAGTTTTCTTATGCTAACAAAATTACATAGCAACATCTATAGTTGTACGCTTTCTGTATCTTCCTAACAATATAAACATAAAACACCTAATTATATAAACTGTAAAAACAAATATGTTAGGTGAGATGACTCATTTTTTTAAATATGTCTAAAAACCCCATCCCCCACATTACATTTTATATACATATACAGAGATTGCTACACCAGCTGTTTTAAGTCAGGTTATTATGCTGCTTCTGTGTATTGTTCAGTAAAGCAAGCTAATAAATGAACTGGCAATGTAAATATGCAACGTTCATATGTGTGAATTACAAAAATCAAGTATTAAGTAAAACAATTGAAAAAAATTGAATTTTTAATATACACACACACACTAGGGTTGACAGTGAGGACATTTTCCCACCGGTTAATCGACGTGTGACAACACCGGTAATACCGGTATCACCGCGGGGGCGGGGCGTTCCCTCTTTTCCTTGCTTTCCTTCACTTTTAAATAGCTTGTACAAGCGGCCTGCACGTTTTACTTTCACTTTCAAATAGCGCCAATTAAGGATATTAAGGAATTTTATATATATATATAAAATAAAGGAATTGTTCATTTTTAGTTCGTTTGAATTTCCCCTCTTTTCCTTCGAATTAGCGGCAATTCAGCGTCAATTGCAACAATAAAATACAACGTCAAACTCACATTAGTGTATATATAAAACATAGAACATTTATTAACAAAACAAATAAAAATACACCATGCTATAGGGCAGGCTATGCCTAATATAAAATAACAAATAACTAAAAAAAATTATATTGCTCGGTTTTAAAAAAAGGTTATAAAAATGTCAATAAGTATCTATACCGAACAATATGAAACATTATATCGTTGATCAATTTTTTAGCTATATCGCCCAGCCCTAACACAGATCTTGCAACAGAATAATTTAAGACAAAACACTGAACTTTAATGAATCATTCGTAATGAACTTCGAATGGCACCGATTTTTGTAAATGTGCAACCACAACCTAAAAGTCGGTCTACATTTTAATGCTTAAAGTTGCAATGTAAAATTACTGCACAATTATGGTTCCCAACAGAACTGCGATCGAACTGTTTTGTTTGAGCAACTCCAGGGTGAAGTGTTTGAAACTTATTTAGTGTTGCTTGTGAAGAAACGACACACGGCTCTTTACCTAAAAGTACCAGAAGAAATCTCCACTGCTGAAAACTGTGTTAAAGTTCATTAATAATGAATTATAATAATTTCCAACATTTGTAACTACCAACAAAACAGCCATTATTATCTTTGTGATAAGAGACCACTGCAACAGCCACAACTTTATGATACAATGTTTTGATAGTCATGGCAAATTGAAGCTGCATTTCACAAATCGCAAGTACAGAACAGAGTTATTTTTTAGTGGCTTACTGCATGTAAACAGTCAAACACACATAAAAATATGTAAAAATACCTGTCTTGGCGAATATTCACATAAACACAGTCTTAGAAAACAGTTATGACTTAAATGAAAGCAAACAGTTGAGAAAGAAAACTCATATGTATCAGTATATTGGATCCGTGCATTAGGTCTTAAAGTGACCGCAGTCTAATGCTTGTGTCTGTCCTGAATGTTAATCAGAAAACAAGAGAGAGAAAAATCACTTGCTGCTATTCACCGAATAGTTTTTGTAACTTCAATTGTAAGATTTTGTCTGTATTTTACATTTTAAATGGACACATTAAATGTACACATTTACTGTATTACTTATTTATACAGCAAATACTATGCAGTTATTTTACATTTAATTTTGATTACTTTACTCAGTTTCTGTATGAATACTACCGTTAAACCTACCTGAAAATTTTAAAGCACTGTTTATTTAATTTGTATCTTTATTTTATTTTATTTATATATATATATTTATATTTATATTTATATATAT
>NW_015537993.1:318900-321043 GCF_001515605.1 Sinocyclocheilus anshuiensis
GTTGCGGCTTAACACCGGTATCACCGTCAGCACCGTCTATCGCGGCAAGCCTAACACACACACATAAATGATAGGCCCATAATAAATCCAAGAGATATTATTCACACATATCAAAAGATTACCTGGAATGCAATGCCAACATTTCGTCCATACTGATAGGCGATCTCATGCACCTCAGGATCAGAATTGACCAAAATTGACACCTACAATTGAAATGAAATAACACTGATGTTTAACTTCTTTTTCAGCTCTGAACTTCATCTTATTCTTAAGACAGAACGTACATACTGCTTTACAACTGTTTGCAATGAGACTTGCGGTCTTCTTGAAGGTTTTCTCAAGGTAGTGCTTAAATCTCTCGTTTTCATTCTCTTTAGACCCCAGCTGCATGAATTCACCTGGAATTCAGCAACAAAAAAATATATAACTAACAGTTCCACTTTATAAAACATGCATCATAAATCAAATCCAGGCTGACTTACCTCGCACAAGGTCTTCTATGACTTGTGACAGCACAGACACTACTGTATTGTTCCCGATACGCGCTAATGCCATGGATGCCGCTGACAGAATGAAATCTCCAGCCAGGATCGCCTAACAGTTCCAAATAAAAAAATATTATTGCTTTTCAAATCGCCATCAACATTAATTTGATTTTCTTCTGATTTTGACACTGAACATCAACAGGGTTTCTGAAGGTTTTATGAAAGCCAATTTTAAAAAGACCTTTTTAAGACCAAGTACAGGAAATTGAAAGGAACACAAATGTTAATATATCATATTAGCAAAGATTCAACGTTTAAAAATACAACATGCAATGTATCTCCATTACTTAGTTCATTTTAGAAAAAAAGAAAGAAAAATGCTTTGAATGCTTCTGCTCACAACCACTAGAATATGGAAATAACTTTTATTGTACCTTCTGATCACACTGCAAACAAAACTGATGTTCTTCCCACTATTTTTGTCTTGTTTTACAGTTCAAATGTCTAAAGATTCCTAACTCAAGACACATTTACTTGAGAAGCAAAATGACAAAATAAGAAGTCTTGTTTTATGAGAAATTGGTCAAAATGAAGTGAGAACAAATATCTACAAACGGGCTCAAATTAACTTAACACTTAAATGTTGTTCAATTTGCATGTATCGTTTGCATGATTACATTGTAATTATGCAATGTATCTTGACTTAAGGATGTTTAGAAATATGTATTGGAAAACAAAACAAAAATGCAGAGGAAAATCATCTTATTTTTGCAGTGCATGCAAAATGTAATGTCATGACTTTAAAGGGATAGTTCACCCAAAAATGAAAATTGTATGTTTATCTGCTTACCCCCAGGGCATCCAAGATGTGGGTGACTGTTTCTTCAGTAGAACACAAACGAAGATTTTGAACTCAAACCGTTGCAGTCTGTCAGTCTTATAATGTAAGTGGATGAGAATCACGGCTGTGGGAGTCAAAAAAACATACACAAACAAAACCCGGCAGCTCGTGACGATACATTGATGTGTAAAGACACAAAACAATCGGTCTGTGCAAGAAACTGAACAGTATTTATATCGTTTTTTTTACCTCTGATTTTCACCGCAATGTCTGAACTGTCCTGAGCTCTCTCAACAGCCAGCGCTTGACGTGTCTTCTTCTTCTTCTTGCTTTACGGCGGATTGCAGACTTAAGTGCATTACCGCCACCTATCTCTCAAATGGACCATTGACACTCTATCTACAATCTCAATTAGGAGTGTCAATGGTCCATTTGAGAGATAGGTGGCGGTAATGCACTTAAGTCTGCAATCCGCCGTAAAGCAAGAAGAAGAAGAAGACACGTCAAGCGCTGGCTGTTGAGAGAGCTCAGGACAGTTCAGACATTGCGGTGAAAATCAGAGGTAAAAAAAACGATATAAATACTGTTCAGTTTCTTGCACAGACCGATTGTTTTGTGTCTTTACACATCAATGTATCATCATGAGCCGCAGGGTTTAATTTAGATTTGTTTGTGTATGTTTTATGACTCTCAAAGCCGTGAATCCCATCCACTGACATTATAGGACTGACAGACTGCAACGGTATGAGTTAAAAATCTTCATTTGTGTTCTACTGAAGAAACAAAGTCACCTACATCTTGGATGCCCTGGGGGTAA
>NW_015537993.1:322231-324830 GCF_001515605.1 Sinocyclocheilus anshuiensis
GGACCATTGACACTCCTAATTGAGATTGTAGATAGAGTGTCAATGGTCCATTTGAGAGATAGGTGGCGGTAATTAGGGCTGCACGATATTGGAAAAAACTCACATTGCGTTATTTTTTTTTTTCTGCGATATAGATTGCGATATGAAAAAAAAAAATCAGATGACTTCAATAGCTCTATTAGGCGCGAGCGGTGCGACAAAATACTATGAACCCATTTTAATCAGTGATGCTGTGTGACTGACTACACTGGATGTGGTGCGACACGACAAATCCCTGACAGTTAACTGATGCCTCGTTTATGATGTACTGACACAAAGTTCAAATGATACGCAAGCCGCTTTGTCGCGTCCGGTGTAGACAGACTTTGGGGCCGTTCACAAGTCGCGGGTGGAAAACGCAGCTGCACCGCTTTCTCCTTCTTTCCAAAGCGCTCGTGGAGTCTGCCGTTGCTAAACGACCGTGACCCACGCTCTCCGCGACGACGCGGAAGTTTCAACAAAGGATAAACGGATTTCCAGCACTGAAAATCCCTTGTTTCATTTTTGGGTGAACTATCCCTTTAAGATGGGTTACGCCAGATGTGTTACCTACTTTTCTCTCACCCCAGATTTTATTAATGGTGTTTTTCCCACGTCTCGTGTCTGAATCATCAATAACGTCATCATGCACCAAGCTGGCAGTGTGGATCATCTCAGAGATCATAGCGATGGAGCGCTGCGCCGGCAGCAGGACCCTGAGGACATCAGATGTGCTTTATAAACACTGACTAATGCATCACATTATAAAAACACACAGCGCTGAAGTTCTTTCTCACCCTTCTTTATTGCTGTGGACGTTACAAGCTCGAGCCATCAGGATTACAATCATGGGTCGAAAGGCTTTTCCCTTCCCATCAAAGTAATAATCACACAGCGCTTTCAGCTCCGCTTTAGAGACGAGCAGCTGTTGAAACGGAAAGTTCAAAGGGTCCGTTTCTGTACTTTGCTTTTTAAAAGGCATAAAATGGTATAAAACTTCACATTAGGAAAGTGTTCTTGATTTACCTTTTTTATGTCTTCATATACATTTTGCAAGTCCTTTTGTGCTAGTGAGAAAGGATCTTTTAACTTTGCATCACTGCATATACTGCAACAGACTCGTGGTGTTGTGTACAGACATCTATTCCTGTGCCTGAAACACAAACATGTAAATGTAATTTAATAAATACATTAAAAATCTGTTTTTTTTTTTTTTTTTAAAAAGGCTTATTATTAATAACAAAAAAAGATACTTCAAAAAGTATGAATGTACACAAAAGAGAGATCAGGGCTAGCTGACACACTTGACACTCAGTGTAATTTATTATTTTTGAAAGTCAATCTCAATCTGTATATTTAAAAAATAAATTGTATTTGTATTATTAATCAAAAGTACAGTTGTATAATATCCACATAATATTGTGAAATATTCTAACAATTTATAACTGTAAATGCCATTACTCCAGTCTTCAGTAGGGTTGGGTATCGTAACTCTTCAGTGTCACATAACCCTTCAGAAAAAGGGCTCTGACTCACAGTCCTCGCCACACCTTTCTCGTGTGACAACTTGCCCCGGTGTCCTTATGCATACAAATTTGAATGAATTAGTATTGTAATAGCACTGTATTAATTAGTACACATGTGTGAGATTGACATACCTTGCAATAGTCATTGGTCTGTTAAAATTATATACAGGGCCCTGCCGGAATAAAACCTGAAAAACATAAATACCAGATCACAAAGCTAAAAGTAGTGCCGTACCTATCAAAACGATGGGTCACCAAACTCAGTCCTGGAGGGCCGGTGTCCTGCAGAGTTTAGCTCTAACTTGCCTCAACGCACCTGCCTGGAAGTTTCAAGTGTACCAAGCAAGACCTTGATTAGCTGCCTCAGGTGTGTCTGATCAGGGCTGGAGCTAATCTCTGCAGGGCACCAGCCCTCCAGAGTTTGGTGAGCCCTGGTACAAACTGTTCTCCAGACACTTTGGCCTACACAGATTAAGACATGCACATTGCACAACACCAGACTTCCTGTCAAACACTCTTCTGCTCCACTGACATTCAATGCAACAGAGAGCAGTGGGACTGTCTCAATTCTCCCGTCTACTACACGAGTTCTTGACCTTTAACAGAGTTCAGTCAAGACTCCTGTCGTTCCTTACAAACACGACTTCATACACATTAAATGATATAAGAATTTTAACACTGTTACAACGCAAAAAAAAACAATTGCACTCCTCTCAAACCTAATGTAATGATATAAGGCAGTTATCTGTCTGTCATTCATTGGCTCACACCAGTGACCTTCATCAGTGTGGTCGCTACCTGCGTCGTAGAGGTGGAACTTTCTGTTCTTCTGCCTGCTGAAGCCGCATGAGTGAAAGCTCTTCTGCTGAACCCGCAACAGCTGGGAAACTAACCTGGTCCGGGGCAGGCTAAACTGGGATGCGTTCAGCCCCGACAAAACATTGCGAAACTTTTTTTAAACGGAAACGGCGGTGCGTTGAATCATAGACATAATAAATACCTAGACGCCTCATTGGCCGCTCGACCGCACGTCAACGTCGCCGCCATATTGGTGC
>NW_015537993.1:325020-325363 GCF_001515605.1 Sinocyclocheilus anshuiensis
GTTACTTATTTACAAAGAGTAAGTTTATCATCACTTGATTATAAGGATTTCATAGCTTATCATAAATCTGTGGACGTATTATATATAGATATATTTTTCCTTTTTAGCCAATTGCAAACAGAACAATGCAAGCCTTAAGGAAAGCTGAAGAAAGCCTGTTCTCTGCATTTCCAAGAGAGTAACAGTTAGGCTATACTTCCACAGCCTAATGTTGTATTAGTACTAGTTAAAACCCAGAACAGCCCTGAATGAATGGTCAGAATTACCCTGCTCATATTCAAACCACACACTCTCTCTCCCCCCCTTACTTGTTTCTTACTTTGTTACTTTGTTTAATAATTAT
>NW_015537993.1:325404-331750 GCF_001515605.1 Sinocyclocheilus anshuiensis
TACATATCACTTTTACTGTGCACTGTATCAGTGCATAATATTTTACCACTGTAACTGTAAGTTTTACTGGATCCATAAAGGATTATCAGTTGCATTTGTTATTGTTTGTTGTGGAGTTTATCTGTATAGAGTGCAATCAAAATAAAAAACAGACTACCAAGAGTGTCACTTTTTGATTCGTATTCGCTGGTTTTATTCAATTTTCTCAATGATGGTAAATTATTAGTGCTTAAAGATGTATTATTTAGATTTTCTTCCAGTATTTCAAAGGCAATGAGCTGTGTTCTGACCTGAAGCACAAGAAAAGCTAAAATGTTGGGGTTGATGACAGAGAAAGCAAATTAGAATTGTAAACCGAAAAAATCAATCAAATCAACAAGTGAGACAAGTGAGAGCTTTCACAATTACTTACGAAAATTAATACTTTTCCAAGCCTAACTAAATAACTGGAGGCAGAGTTATTTGTTATTTTTAATAGATCACAAACCTCTGAAATCGGTTGATAAATGTAAACGTTATCGTGTTTTTATCCAGAATCCAGATTATCCAGAAAAAAACGCAGCTCCTCCGTTTACCTCCATTTATTTTTAAGGCAGTCTTGCCTTCACAAACATGGCGGACGCGTTGACATATTGCAGCAACGGCTCAAAGCGGCCAATGAGGCGTCTAGGTATTTATGTCTATGGTTCTGACCTGCGTCTTGTTTTTCTAACCCATTTTGAAAGAATTGTATTTAAAGGGGTTAAAGGGGCCTAAAAATCTGTATATTTTGTAATAACATTGTCACGAACATTTCGAAACATTTCTTTATTTTCTTTATTCTAATCTTTTTATTCCTTATAGCGTAGCTGCACCGTAAGATATTTTAATGCTTTTTATTATTTATTGATTTAGTCATAAGAAATTGGTTTGAAAATGATAACTAAAAAAAACTATATATGAAAAAAAACTGTATAAAAATAGCATAAAACTGTATAAAACCATTGAAACATTTAGCACTGCATACTGTTCCACATATTATTTTTTGCCATACTGCCTATAAGTATGCAAAGCCTGCACAGTATAAAGCAGTGCTGGGGAAATTTGTGAGTTTACTTATTAAAATATATTTTCTATTAGCTCAGCTGATTTCGGTGAGCAGTTAGTACTGGATCCATAAAGGATTATCAGTTGCATTTGTTATTGTTTGTTGTGGAGTTTATCTGTGTAGAGTGCTATCAAAATAAAAAGCAGACTTCCAAGTGTCTTTTTTATTTGTATTCGCTGGTTTTATTCAATTTTCTCAATGATGGTAAATTATTAGTGCTTAAAGATGTATTATTTTGATTTTCTTCCAGTATTTCAAAGGGAATGAGCTGTGTTCTGACCTGAAGCACAAGAAAAGCTCAAATGTTGGGGTTGAAGACAGAGAAAGCAATGAAACAACTTAATTTCATTTAATGTACATTCAAATTACAAAACATGCATATGTCACAGTTATACTACATTAACATTAGAATTGTAAACCGAAAAAATCAATCAAATCAACAAGTGAGACAAGTGTGAGTTTTCACAATTTCTTACGAAAATTAATAAATTTCCAAACCTAACTAAATAACTGGAGGCAGAGTTATTTTTAACTCCATGTAGATCACAAACCTCTGAAATCGGTTGATAAATGTAAACGCTATCGTGTTTTTATCCAGAAAAAACCGCAGCTCCCCCGTTTACCTCCATTTATTTTTAAGGCAGTCTTGCCTTCACAAACATGGCGGACGCGTTGACGTATCGCAGCAACGGCTCAAAGCGGCCAATGAGGCGTCTAGGAATTTATTATGTCTATGATTTTAGGGTTATAAAATAGGCGTGGTATAGTGGCCCATTGCTTGTCTCTAATTGGTCAGTTGCGGTCATTCATTCTAAAAATAATTAGAAATTATTGTAAATGTTTATTATTAGTAGTAGTAGTAGTAGTAGTTCAAGTAGTGTTCGTAGTAGTATTATTAGTGTTATTTAAATTATGTAATTTCAATTATAGATAGTTACACGTTAATAAATAAAATAAAATAAAAATATGTTAATAAAATAAATAAATACAAACATACATACATAAATATAACAATAATAAAAAGTATATAATATGAATAGTTACATATTTATCATCATTATTATTATTATTATCATCGATAAATATAAATAGATACATGTGCAAAATAAATAATTGTATCAATAAATATTATAGTAGTAGTAGTAGTAGTAGTAGTAGTATAAATATAAAAGTGAATGAAATCGTTTTTATAACTCGGGGTTGCTGAAGATAAAAGTGTCCAGGGGGCTGTTTCATAAAACAAGTTTACCAAATTAGCCAGGCTTATTTCAGTTAGTCTGACTTATTTTCACTTGATTTGGATTCATAAAGCAAAAAACTCTGGCAACTTATGCTGGGAAACTAACCTGGTCCGGGGCAGGCTAACTGTCAGGCTAAGCTGGGCTGCGTTCAGCCCCGACAAAACATTGCGAAACGTTTTTAAACGGAAACAGCGGTGCGTTGAACACCCTGTTCTGATGACACAAGAGTTGCAACTATGGCAGCTGAGAAGGCCATTCTTTGTGTTCTTTTTGAAGAATTTTCGGAGCCTGATGAAATCAGTATAAATACGTGTTTAATACTGCAAAATACGCTGTCCAGAATAAAAGAGAACATCCCAATCGAGTGAAGGGATTTGTGGAAACTGTGGTTCCTAATTATTGTGATCCAACATTTGCCTCGCGCAAAATATGTAAATATGTATAGTATTTTTATGTTACATTAATCACTGTCTAGCACACCTTCCTAAGGAAAGGACCAGAAGACATTGCAATTACTCAATGATATTTAGACAGACTTCAAGAAGTTTCAGATCTATACTTGTGCTCTTATTATTTCAGTTATTTTGCCTTTAATGTAAATAAACATGTGCAAACAATATACTTACTCTTGTGAATTTATTTGGATGTTAATTACATTGTGCCAGCTGTCTCTTTAATACCGCGTGGTTTACATACATGTTTATTTTGATGTTAATTACATTTACTTACAAATTCCCACTGTATATAGCAGTGTGTGCATCAGTGTGTATACAACAGCCATAGCAAGATTTGTGTCAGTTTATTTACAGCATTCTAGGGATGTAGAAACTTCTACTATGACTTTTGGACCCATTGTGCGAGCTGTCTCTTTAATACCGCGTGGTTTATATACATGTTGCTGCCGACTGGGCTGACATTTTTTACACACTCACCAAACAAGAGAAAACATATCTCAAACCCCGTTGCACACCATTGCACACCGTTTCTAGAAAACATGTTGTTCAACCGGAAACCGTAGCAAAACGTTGCGCACCGGTTTGAGCTTGAATGTGCCTCAAATCAATAAAAATATAGGCTACGACCGACTGTATTTAATGTATTGTGCCCAATATTTAATGACTTTGTTTTAAGATATTTGAAAACATTTTAACATGCTGCTACATCCACATTCAGTTGATCAGCAGTTTCTAGCCATGCAGCCTTTCTCTCTGGTTTTATGACAGCTGTATACTCTATGGTTATTAGTAGAACATTAAAACATTACAATATAAAATTGCTCTTTAAAGCATTAAAAACACTAAATTAAAAGTTTAAATCACTAAATTAAAAATAATATAAAACAGACTATATTTTACATGATAAGAGGAATACACATTAACTAATTTGAGCTAGTAATTAGGGCTGTATTAGCTAGCTAACATTTGATTTACAGTTACTGCTATCATAAAAATACACTTATATGTAGGATTAAAATTCTACATGTGTCACATTTAATGTCCAACAACAAATATTTTAGCAGAATGCATATGTTATTCAGAATTATTACGCAATTATTCTATTGTGTTCCATCTGTTTAGCGCGCATGCGCGCAGCAGTGCTCGTTCACTCACATAAGCCTCGCCCACTCCTGACAACAAAATGGATATATCTGCATGACTTTCTAACATTTACAGATGAAAAATATACCTGTGACGTGTCAGTTATGCACTGAGGAAAACACAATGTCTCAAATGCATTAAACATCACAAATATTCGCTGTTTGCCATGGTGGATCGATTTGATCGATCAAATTTTGGAACATGGACCACTATTTTTGAAAATAGGCTCATTTTCCAACTCCCCTAGAGTTAAACAGTTGAGTTTTACCGTTTTCGAATCCATTCAGCCGATCTCCGGGTCTGGCGGTAGCACCTTTAGCTTAGCTTAGCATAGATCATTGAATCTGATTAGACCGTTAGCATCTCGCTCAAAAATGACCAAAGAGTTTCTATATTTTTCCTATTTAAAACTTGACTCTTCTGTAGTTACATCGTGTACTAAGACTGACGGAAAATGAAAAGTTGCGATTTTCTAGGTCGATATGGCTAGGAACTATACTCTCATTCTGTGTGTCACTCTGTGTCTATCAGGAGTGGTTGTTTTGCACCTGGCCAAGTCCTGGTTTGGTATTGGTTCGCTGGAGATATTAACTAGAACCGGAGAGTTAGATGTCCTGCGGTAAATTAACAACTCAAGAGGGTCATTTTTTTTTGTTTTTTCATTCTCATTTGCTTTGTAATAATTTTTTTAGGACATTATTGGACTTTATAATTAAAGAGCGTTTTAAATCTATTGTGATAAATGACCCTGACTAATATGTGGTAAGTATCTTAGTGTCTCTCATGTTTAGTTGTACTTGTAATAGAAAGTTCTTTTAGTTTGACTATATTTCACTGGGTTTCAGGTGTTTTTCTCTAGAGTGGTCAATGAAACTGCACATGTAATCGCTCACTGGATGTCTGTTGGATTTGCCCATGGTTAGTTGATTCTTCTTTACTAGTTTAATTATCACAATCTGTGATTGAGCTGAATACCCAAAATGTTAAACCACATGATCTGCATTTTCATGCAGGAGTCTGCAACACAGATAACTTCAGACTGCTTTCTATCACTATTGATTATGGCCCATTTGGATTTATGGAATCATATGACCCAAGTAACTTTCTTTTTCCCATACTTCATAATATTAGTGATTAAATATTAGTTTAATTTTTGTTGTATAACATAACATACAACGTGAGTGATTATATACGTACATGACCTCAGATCAGTTGTCACAGTAAGAGCTCATTTGTGACCCTGGACCACAAAACCAGTCATAACTGTGACTATAGTATAAGATTTATACATCACATGAAAGCTGAATAAATAAGCGTTCCATTGATGTATGGATTGTTATGATTGGACAATATTTGGCCGAGATACAACTATTTCAATATCTGAAATCTGAGGGTGCAAAAAAAAAAATCTAAATATTGAGAAAATCACCTTTAAAGTTGTCCAAATGAAGTTCTTGGCAATGCATATTACTAATCAAAACTTAAGTTTTGATATATTTATGGTAGGAAATTTACAAATATCTTCATGGAACATGATCTTAATATCCTAATGATGTTTGGCAAAATGTAAAAATCACAGGTGGGCATGTCCTTAAACTGTATTAATGAAAATCTAATCTAATTTTACTATTTTTGTTAGGTAGTCTATGTTGTTATCTGTTATCGTATAATATGTTATGTTTGTTGACTGCATTGTTTTTATTGTTCAGGAGTCAATCCACGGTATGTTTTGAGGAACTGGATGGCCGAATCTGCTATCAGAAAAGCAGAGAAAAATGACTTTTCAGAGGTATGACTACATGTGATGAACTTTGACATACATGCTGTCATGATCATGCTTATCATACATCTTAGTGCACTGTATTTGCTTTAATATATATTATTTTGAAATGTAGACTGACAATTATACATACAATGTAACATCTCTTCAGACACACTATTACTTGTCCTATGTCACAGTATTTCTTATGATGTATGTCTAGGTGGCACTGTTGCAGAAGACTCTAACAGAGCCATTTGTGGAGCAGGAGGAGGCTGAGAGAGCCGGATACTCCAGAAAACCTCCATCCATCCTGGGCTCAGCAGCTGAGGGTCAACTGTTCTTCGTAATCTGTTTTCTCAGTTTTCGCTGCAGTTCTAAAAAAGTATTTTTAATAATAATAATAATAATAATAACTGCAGGTCATCCATGGGTGGAGGGGGGAAGGAGGATTGTGGGAACTGAGGAGGAGGAGGAAACTTGTTGACTTTGGTTGCGCTGGGAGGAGCAGGAGGAGGAGGAGGCATCATGGGGTCAGGTGGTGGAGGAGGCAGGGTTTCCATTGATAGCGGAGGTGGTGGAAAAGATGTTTGGTTGCTAGAACCCTTCAAAAACAAACCAAAAATAACATTCAGATGAACTCCAAAAAAAAAAAAAAAAA
>NW_015537993.1:336106-346630 GCF_001515605.1 Sinocyclocheilus anshuiensis
GAGGAGGTGGCGGAGGAGGCAGGTCATCCATGGGTGGAGGTGGGAAGGAGGATTGTGGGAACTGAGGAGGAGGAGGAAACTTGTTGACTTTGGTTGCGCTGGGAGGAGCAGGAGGAGGAGGAGGCATCATGGGGTCAGGTGGTGGAGGAGGCAGGGTTTCCATTGATAGCGGAGGTGGTGGAAAAGATGTTTGGTTGCTAGAACCCTTCAAAAACAAACCAAAAATAACATTCAGATGAACTCCAAAAAAAAAAAAAAAATCATGACATTACAAGAAGATTAAAACAGCTCTCAAGGAAGAATATATAGCCTCGTGAAAAAGCAGTGTGCTTAATTGTATTGAATGTGCACTTGCAGTGTGCTTCAAATCTTACAAATATGTTTTATCTGTACTTGCAGAAAATATAATTTTAATGAAATAAAAAGTCACTTAAGAGTACTTAAAGTACTTTCATTTCATCACTGTTTCTTAACACACTTAAGTATACTTAAAAAGTGCACTTTGTGAAAATGTCAAATTAAGTTTTACTTAAAAGTATGTTTTAATCATATTTTAATCCATTGAAGAGCTTAAAATAAGTATACTTATTTTATTTTGTTGACTAACATACTAAAGCACTTGATTCAATCTTAACTGTAGTGTTAATATATTTTGAATGTACTACTATATTGCAACTGCATTACAAATGTGTAATTACATATACCGGTATATTTAAATACATGACATACAAGTTTCAGCATAAAGTATATGTTTCTTTACCATATTTTAAAGACAATAGAAATAAAATGACACTAAACTCAAGTCCCACTTAAGTGCATCAAATTAAGCAATCTAAAGTTCAGCTAATTGCTAATTGCATTTAATATAAATTGAAACTATAATACAATTTTATTTAATTGCAATTAATATGCAAAACATTATGTGCAGTTCACACATTTCTTTAAAGCATGATATATTTGTATTAAGTACTTTAAAAGTATGTTAAATTGTAATTCTTTTTCACCAGGCTATATTAGATTTTCTGAAGAACAGTGCACAGACTGCCCATGCAAAAGTTGTTGCTAGGGTCTTGTGGGTGGTTGCGGGTGCGATGTTACAATATGTGGTTGAAAGAATGTTATAGGTGGCTGCTAAGATGATTTTAGATGTTTGGTAGGGTGTTCTATGTGGCTTTCATGAGTTGCTCTGCAACTTCTAAATTGTTCCGGATGTTTACTAGAACATTTATAGGTGGTTGCTGTGGCTTTTTACATATTGTTTTGTGGTAGCAAGGGTGTTCCTGGTGGTTGCTATGCAGTTTCTATGGTGTACTGAATCGTTGAAATGGTGTTGCAAGATCATTTCTAGGACTTGGTGGCTGCAGCAGTGATCTTGTTTGTTTTAATTTGTTGCTATATGGATGCCAGGCCATTGCAATGTGGTGGCTACAGTGTTATGGGTTTTATTAACTTTTTTTTGGCAGGTGAAAAAATGTATTTGATTACAGGCCACGTAATTTGTGGTATCAATCATGTCCGTTGCAGGACAAAAAAAAAAAAAACTTGTTACAGTGCATGTTGTTTTACTACTAAGTGTTTGGGCGTTGTTCAAATCCCTCACCTTAATGTATGAACTTGCTTTAGAAAAAAACACTAATAAGGTAAAGCACATTATTTTTAACCATGTTCTCCATTACTAAGACAGCTGATTGATTGAGATGTACCTTGGTCTCCACTGCAGGCTGAGGAGCGTGTCCATTTGCAGCTCTGGCTGAAAGATAAGCACAAACTTTACCAAATGTCCTCAAAATCATTTAACATGTTAATATAGCAAGATCCATAATGCATTTTATGATGATCTATTGATCTATTGAGCCTCTACCTTTAGGTGTAGGGGAGGGTGACGATGCGCTGGAGGAGGCCTGGAGACTGCGGTTAGCCCAGGTTGCAGAGCCTGCAGCCTTCCTCACAGCAGCCTTGTAGTTGTCATATAACTGCTTACCATACTATGAAGGAAATCATGACAAAACAAGACCATTAATAAGAACTTAAAGGTCTTAGAGAAGTTGTTCTGTTCACCTTGGTGAATTTTCTTCATCTGCTGCCCCTCTTTTTTGTGGAGTCCCCCAAGGGTCAATATTGGGCCCTATGTTGTTTTCTTTGTATATGCTGCCCTTGGGGTATATTTTTAGAAAGCACAATATCTCCTTCCACTGTTATGCGGATGATGTACACATTTATTTGCCTGTCAAAACAAATTACAAAACTTAATTTCTGTCATTAATAAATTGCCTGAGAGATTTAAAAATATGGCTGGATCAGAACTTTCTTTGTCTTAATGAAAATAAGACTGAGATTGTTGTGTTTGGTCGTCCTGGGGATTTAAGTGCTTGTGTAGATGCACTTGGTAATTTAGGTTTGTATGTTCATCCATTTACCAAGAATCTCGGTGTGATTTTTGATAGTGATTTTAAATTTGAAAAACAGATTAGTTCTGTTGTAAAAGCCAGTTTCTTTCAACTAAGACTGTTGGCTAAAGTCAAGCCCTACCTGCCACATAAGGAGTTTGAAAGTGTAATTCATGCTTTTATAACATCTAGACTAGACTACTGTAACTCTTTTTATGTTGGTTTGGATCAGTCATCGCTTCGCCGTTTACAGTTAGTCCAAAATGCAGCAGCTCGGCTTCTAACTGGGACTAAAAAGTATGAGCACATTACCCTGCTTAGCTTCACTACACTGGCTTTCTGGCCGCTTCAGGATTGATTTCAAGATTTGATTGTTTGTTTTTAAGATTTTAAATTGGTTGGCGCCTGCTTATTTATCAGAGCTTTTACATGTCCACACTCCTGTTAAAGCGCTGAGGTCGCCCAATCAGGTGCCCCTCGATGTTCCGAGAGCCAGGTTAAAAAATAAAGGTGACCGAGCTTTTTCCGTGGTGGCTTTTTTTTTTTACTGTATTTGTCTTGTTTGTGTGTGCGTTTTTTCCGGACATTGTTAAGCACTTTGGTCAACCATGTTTGTTTTTAAATGTGCTATATAAATAAAATTGAACTGAGCTGAACTTAGAGGGTTCACCAAAAAATTTATATTTTGTCATCTTTACTCACCTTCAAGTTGTTCCAAACCTGTATGACTTTCTTTCTTCTGTTGACCACAAAATAATATATTTTGAATAATGTTGGAAACCAAACAGATGCTCATAGCCATTTTTGTCATACCATGGAAGTCAATGGGTACCAGCAACTGTTTGGTTACCAACATTCTTCTAAATATATTATTTTGTGTTCAAGAAACTCAGAAACTCAGTCGGAACGGTTTTGGAACTCTTTGAGTGCGAGTAAACGATGACAACATTTGAGTTTTTGGTTGAACTATACCTTTAATACTTAAGGCAAATTAGACAGCTCACAATAGGACCGAACACAACACAGCTACAGTTTACAGTGTACATATTTGCATTGTAAACTACAATTTCTAATGCTAATGCTTCATGTCTTCTTTGCATTTATCAGTATCTACTTTAGACATATTTTGGCAAAAAAAAAAAAAAGAAAGTATGCTGTCTTTTGGAATAAAAGACAGCATCACGCTCACCTTTGCAATACGTATCCCAGTCACCCACAGAGTCATGGTCCGCTCATCATCACAACACAGATACTTGATGTATTGTGATTCTTTTTGAATCTGAGGATGCTGAAAAACAGATCACAGAAAAAAAAAATAAAAAATCAACCACTATGTTCATTGATATAAACATCTGAGAAGTCCAAGATACCTAGTAACACTTCATTTGGTTTTATTCATTATTACATTATTTATTACATTATATTGCATGTAATTCACTGATGATCTTTGGAACCACTTAGTATTTTTTGGTCTAGTCTCATTGTAAATTTTTCCTGAAAATGCTTTGTTGTTTTTGTTTTTCTCTTAGGTTGGGTTACAACAAAGTTAGTTCATGTTTTGCTCATATTAGTCTTTCTCCAAATACACAGTTGGCAATATAATCATTATGTGTTGCTTACAGATGTTATTGAGCTGCAGTTTCAAAGCAAAGACAGCAGATGGAACCCTAAAATCACAATCTTCATTGCCAGCTCCACTCTAATGCAACACTTTATCATTATTGCTGAAAGGGACTGAAACAATGTGCTTCGTTATGTGGAATTATTTTATAAATTGTGCAAAAATGCATGTCCTTTTTCTATTGAAACGTAGTCTGAGTTACTAGGTTTATCTTTAAATCTACTTAATGTATTGCATTTTATTTCTCAGTTGCTTGACTAACATAAAACACAGATGATCCTAAATTAGACAAAGCCTGAAACACCCTTGGAAAGTATTATTTCTTAGCAACAGTTTAGGATGTCAGTGGACCTGGTTTTGTTATAATCATATATTATGTAAGGTATTTTGTCTCCTGTGGATTAATGTTGCTAAAATAGCTTTTTTTATTCAATAGTGAAGTTATTATTACTGTGTACAGCAAGGATCTTTAGCCAGTAATATTCTTTCCATGCCTCATTTTAAATTAGTAGAACAATAACCCAGTATTCACACTTTCACCACTTATACATATTCTTAGGAGAACTACAAAAAATGTAACAGTGTAGACTGAAGAAAAAAAAAAAGGTTTGAGGTATTTTGAATTGTCTGCAAAAACTTCAATTACAGACAGGCTCTGAAAACTGCATGGTCTAAACACACACACACACACACACACACACACACACACACAAAGTTTTGAACTTTCACTACTTGTGGTAGTCTATAGTGTACTGCTTGTGGTAGTCGACCATAGACCAGGTGTATTCAATTACAGTTCCAAGAGGTCCAATCTTTTTATATTTCCTTTCCAGTGGATGTCTGGACAATATATATATATATACACACACACACACACACACACACACACACACACACGCAAAAAGGACCTAAACAGACAAAAAATAGTCAGGCTATTGGATCCTCAGAGTCAAAGGCCAGTGGCTTCTGAGAATTTTTCTATATATAAAAATAAAAAGTCATCAGTTGAGTTCAGTTAGATATTAATATTAAAATATAATATCAGATGTTTTATCAAGCTATTATTATTTTTTATGTTTAGATACATATATAAGGCAGAAGGCAATGTGACAGAAAAGATACTGTATGTAGGTTCAGAGTTTTCCTCTTGAAGTCTGAAAGATTTTGGTAACACTTCATTTTAGAGTCTCTTAACTAGTTGCTTATTAGCATGCATATTAGTCTATTAGCCACTTGTTAGTACTAATTATGCACATATTAATGCCTTATTCTACATGACCTTCTAAAGTGTTACCAATATTTTTATATTTTGCTTAAAACAAACATAATCAAAACAGTCTCATCATTAGCAGAAAACAAAGTTAACAAGTAATTTCAATGTTTATGTTGTATTTCCTTATAAAAAAGGGTCAGGGCTCCCACTCTTTCATGAACACCAGATTCAAGGACTTTCAAGGACTTTTTAAAGCACCATTTATTTTATATCAAGCACCTATTAAATTCACACCCCAGCATATGTAGTGTAATGAAAGACCTTACATTACTTAACAGTTCACTTACACTTAACATTTACATTAAAAATTTCAGAGTAATAATGTTTTGAATGTGTAGGTTTCATAAATTGAGACCGTTTTGAGCAGTTGTGTTCAAAGGAATTTAATGAAATCCATTGAAGTCAGTACTGGTGATATTCAAATACAATTTCTACAATATTGATAAAATATGCATCAAACTGGTTTTTGCTGTAGTTCTTGTACAAGATTTAAATTTGAAAGAATTTCTCAATTTTTAAATTAATAAAAAGTGGTTAAATGTTGTAATAACACGGTAAAAACCTGTTAACATTAACAATTTGCACATTCACTCAAAAGAGACATTACTCATTAATAAATTATTTTTTATTAATTTTTTCCCATTTTTTCATCTTTGACCTAGAGGAGTGCAGCTGATCAAACATGCAGCTGCTCAAATGTCAATATTTTTTGAAAATATTTCATGAATATTTTAAACCTTGTACATGTGCAAATCTGTCAAATCACAAAATAAAAAAAATAGGACTTTCTATTTGCTTTAAAACTGTAAACGCTTTTCACTAAGCTGTTTTTCCAATTTTTCAAGTTCTACGTTTTCTCCTTAGCTCCATGTTGCAGTAAGTTTTGGGAGTTCATTTTTAGTCCATCTCCTATCCTGAAAAGTCTGTCTTGCAGAGACTGACAAAAATGAGCTCCTAAAACTTACTGCCAGATTCTGGAAGATCAATTATTCAGTGGTACAAGAGGATGTGGTGCTGGTCCTTCAAGAGTCACTCTCAACTTATCTGTTCATAAAGCCTATAAAAATAGTATTCATGTATTTCACAACACTTCAAAATGTTATTCTTATTAAGTAGGGATCATTTTTTAGGATTTTTTACCCAAAGCAAGGGTAATTTAATAATTATTAAAAGCTGTCACTCTCCTTATCGCGATCTGTGGGTGCACAGAAAATGAGAGCGCGCGAGTGAGTTCTCAAGACTCAAAAGCATGTGCAAATGATACGTTCCGTCATCTGTCATCGTGTTATAAGCGCGGAACCTGCGGGAATGAGTAGAATTATTATTAATAGCCACAATCCCGCGCCGAAATTCAAGTCCTGCTCTGTGTTCTCTGCTAATAACCCGACTGTGAATGATGCGAGCGGCGTTATGTTGTCACCAAGAAGCTGCAGCTATGGCGGGGTGATTTTTGGTGTGCCGGCAGAACAACAACAATGCGCTACATGTTTCTTTTCCCCTAATTTTTTCCAATTGCCGGAAATCCGTCGTAGCGATGGAAAACTTTAATCCCTCTAATACACAATATTAGATTGTTTGCGGGAGTGGGCGGTAATGGTCATAAATTCAGCGGGAGCGGGCTTAAGAAAACTGTCCCACACAGGTCTCTAGGCTGCGCATCAACAAACACGTTTTTTTGTTTTTTTTCGTGCTACCCCATCTCCAGCCCCAGTCATTAGTGCTGTTTCGTTCTGTCTGACAGAACATATAGGACAATTTTTGAAATAGCGCCATAAACAAAATGTATTTCAAATTTAATTCAAGCACTTTCAAGGACCTATGTTTGTTTTCAAGTACTTTCCAGGCCTTGAATCCATATGTCTGAAATTCAAGTACTTTCAAGTACTTTCAAGAAGCGTGGGAACCCTGAAGGTCTTTGACGGAAACGTTGCCAACTTGCCACTTTTAACTTTTTCTATGTTTATTTAAAAATGCTCTTAACATACTGATTAATAATGCTAAATGTAGATGAAAAAATGTCTTGTCACAAACCTGGTATGAAGGGTCAGAGTCATATATGTATGTATGATAGGTAAAAATAACTATATTTGCAGCATTGTTGTTTTCTGCAGTGTTTTAGCAATAGTATCAATCTATTTTGCTGCTCACTGTGTTTCTACATCTGTTTTTAAAATAACCGCGTCCGCAGCCCTTAATGGCTCTTTAGCGTCTTTATAGAGAAGCAACACAGACGGGAAGGGATTGAATGAAGCGCATTTGGCTCTAGATAAAATAATATTAAAGGATATAACGGTGAAATATCATTACAATAAATGACCCTGAGCACTCGTGGTGTGAACAGCTCTGTTGTTTTTAAGTGCTGCTCACTTTATTTAGAAATTGAAAAAAATGGTGCTGCCGTTGCCATTATGTCTCGTGGTCTGGTTGGAACCAAACCGAGGTCCGGACCCAGACCATGGTCTGTCATCTGAATATGGCTGCCATAGACTATAAATTAAAATATTCATTTGAAAAGGCTTGAGAACCATGCTCGCATACTGTCTGAACCAAATACAGATAAGGTCGTTGTGAGTGCCACAGGGCTCGCTTTCAGGCCCTATGTAGTTCTCATTTTATGTGCCTCCACTTGGGTTATTATTATTATTATTATTATTATTATTATTATTATTATTATTATTATTATTATGTTAAAGACACTCAGGTTTGTATTTTCTCATATATTTTTTAATAAAAATAGATGAATTTAGAAATTGAATTTATAATAAATGTAATATTGCAGTATGACATGTTAATCTGTCTCTATAGACAAGCTTCACACAAAATGTAGAATTCAAAGTTCTTTACCAGATCTCGAATGTTTTAGCATATCAGGTATATTATATAAAATGTTTTTTTGTTTTTTTTGTACAAAATCCTATACTGTTTCTTGAATTTTGCTACTTGCCAAACCCCCATCCCTTTGTTTTGTGTTGCTACGGCTAATGTAAGCTCTCATCAATGCACACTAAACAAGAAAAGATGCTTCCCCAACCACTTCCGGAAGTTCAAATACAGCACATTGGCTTTTATCTTTGGGGGTAGTCATTTGGCTAATTATTATATATTAAAGCAACAGGCATAGAGGAGGCACACACCTTGAAATAATTATTGTACAATTTGTGTTTAGCAGCCAAGAATCTGGGAGTTACACCTACCAGCTTGAGTTGTGGTCTTTTAGTGGACATGTATAAAAGAGAGCTAAGCAGATTTATGGTGTGTAAATATCAGATAAATGCCCTACTGCCGGTAGTACCTAAAGATCCCTGTTATTATGGCACATTACTTAAAAAGCGGAGGTTGCCCCTTAACACTGGACAGGGACGAGGTCTGGCATTTTTACTACAATAGTAATCAAATAGGAATTTCATTTGGGGATGTAGTTTTGGACCAGTGGAGCATTTTGAAGGATCGCAGTAAGGTCATCTTCAAGCCTGTAACCTGGTCACGCCATTGCACCACTCCTAGCTTGCTATCTCGAGGGGAAATGGATGCTTTTACAGGGATGTGATTTACAGCTTCTGGTGCTCTAAGCCTCATGCCTTTTATGTCTGCTTTCAAATCCATGACTACTGCTGATAAAACAGCATTTTTGTTGTGGAAATGAAAAGGATTCGCTTTAGATCCCAGAGTCCAGAAGCATTTTTTTTTCTTGAATTATCCACAGAATGAAAACAGCCTTTTTTTCTGCTTGATTTTAAGTTAGTAAACACCTCAAAATCTCAGTTAAGACTCTGGAAAAACAACAAAAACTAAGTACCACCAACAAGTTTCTACTGCTAATCGCAATGTCTATGAAAACTTCTGCTTTGGTTTTAACAATGTTCAACATCGAAATTCAAAATATTTTATAGAAAGGGGAGTGTTAATTCAGTCTATCTATCTATCTATCTATCTATCTATCTATCTATCTATCTATCTATCTATCTATCTATCTGTCTGTCTGTCTGCCTTTTTTGCAATTAAAATGACTATTTCATTGATGTTCCTTATAAACAAACGTGTCAAAAAAATTTGTGTAAACAAAAATTACCATATTCCTATAAAATTTCTGATATTTCTATGAAACTTCTCCTTGGTATTACTCTCATTATTACAATAATTTGGCAAAACAAAAGTTGCTCTAAAACAGACACTGAAAAAATTAATTAGACCGTATTAGGCTTGGAACATCTAGTTTTGCTTGTGTTTACACATGTATAATAAATCACAAACTTACTACTGTACAAATATATCACTCTGTAAACTGCGTAAGTGCTTATAAACGAGCCTATTATACACAAGCACTGGTAATGCAGACATATGTTAGTCGTCATTCAACACTACATATGAAGTTACATAATACATAATGTAGAAACATTTTTATATACATCCTTTTCAACATTTAAATAAAACCAGAATTGCAGCGTGTGTGTTAAGGAAGAAAATTAGTTTAAAACCTAAAACTTGACTTTTGAATATTAAATCATTATGCCCTTTTGAAAAAAGTTAGCACACTTAACAACAAAATAAACTTATTATGGAAATAATATATTTATATATTATTTATAATATATTATAATAGATTTATACTTACGTGCAAACTAAATGTAATGTTTTTGGACATTTAATTGTGTGTTAATTGAAATGAAATCAAAATGAACTATAGTTTGCATTTATATTAAATGAAATTAGTTGAACTTTAGTCCTTTTTTTACCCACTTAAGTAGGATGCAAGTATATCCTTATATGGAACTGCATAGTTCTGTTGTCTTAAAATATGGACGTTTAAATATGCTAAATTAAACTAAAATACACTTTAATGTAATTTCTATATAAACTTGTATTTTGAATCACATTTAAATACACTTATATTTGTATTATGTATTTAAATATATTTGTCATTACACATGAATGATATTGTTGCATTTTAGTTTATTTAACATTAACATTAAATGTAATATAAAATAACACTGCAGTTAGATCTATAGATCTAGATCTATATAGATTTAGATTTATTGTCAAGTACTTTACATGCTTTAGTACAGTAGTCAACACATGAAAATAAGTGTACTTTAAAGCAAAATAAAAGATTGTTGAAACGAAGAATGTGTACTCTCATTAAGTACACTTAAGTGGCCTCTTATTTCATTAATATATTATCTGCAAGCACAGATTTAATATGTTATTATTATATATTATATATTGGATAATATATATTTAGTATA